>NC_044904.1:29879633-29909633 GCF_001633185.2 Quercus lobata
CTTACTAAAAGTAAATAAGGCAACCAGTTCCGTTCCAAGTGACATGGCTTTTCACTATTCCTTTCCAGAGAAGGTGGCTCATCCAGCCCAGCGGATCCATTGTTTATGCGGCAGTGCGATGCAGCTGAAAAACGTAAGCCCCTTTTTCTTAGGTTGGTATAGGTTATAGGTTGGGGAAAACTCCAAAACTAGGGTTCCAAAAAGCTTACCTTATATTAAATAGAAGTATAAGTTTTAGAAAGGGGCACCCTTACTATACCCCTAAACTACAAGCTAGCGCGCAACGGCTTTTCAGCCGTTGTTGCTTGCTGCTTGCAGGCTCGAAAATATCTCTTTCGCCTCTCCTCCCTGTCTCCATTCTGATTGATTCGCTTCTTCCTTCGCGCAAGCGCTTGGTTCGCCCCTTGTTGTGTTGTTGCATTTTGTGATCCTCCGCTTCAGTCTGCGTTTTTCGGATAGCCGGGATCCGACGTTGATTTCCGATTGAAATGTCAGCTCCAGGTTTTGGGCGACCCATCTGGTTAGTTCAGCTATCACTGCTGGAAGCCCCTGCGGTTGTTCGGCTGCGTACTCCCCGTCCGCGTATCTCACACTCCCAAAGCATCTTTTTTATTTCATATTTCATTTTCCTTTCCTGCGTTTTTCTTTCTATCTATAGGTCGGCTTCGTGCAGATAGATGTTTGCTGGGGGAGATTGGTGCTCTTGAGGTATGCCCTTCCGGTGGGTTGTTGTTCTTTTCTCTGTCTTTTTCATCCAGTGCCCGCACTGCGTCAGCAAATCTTCGTCTTCGATTTCTCTTCGCAACGCAATAAAGAAGTCTAGCAGTTTATCTCGGCATCTGTCTTTTAAGTCATTGATCTCATATCTATAAGCAGGGGGGTCCGCGTTCACTATTAAGCCTACGCCCGCCCATTCCTTTCAAGCTTGATCCCGCCCTTAGACTCGTTACGCTGTTCGACTGAACTCGTTGGCTCCGCGTTCTATTCGGTCGGAACCCGGTTCGAGAACCGTCTCTCATAGATTCCCTTCACCAAGTCATCGCCAGCAATCAGCTCTTATCCCTTGGTGTCAAAGGGCGCGAGTTCCTTTCTTGTCTTGCCCAAAAACTTTCTTTATTATCATTGGAGAAAGACTCTCCCGCGGCAAGGTTTTACACATAGGGCCAGCTGCTTTCTTTATCTCGCTTGCCGTTAGTCCGTCTAGCGCCTTTCGGTTGGGGTCCGCCCCGGGGGTTAGACCGCTTGGATTAGATTTTATAGAGTCTCGAAGGCAGTCAACGTGTCAGCCATTCTTCTCCCATTAGACTTGTAAATCCTTTGCTCTTTTTCCTTCTCTCTTCCAGTTCTCTCCCTCTACTTTACTTGACAGGGGCGGAGAATACCACTCTATCAATAACAAGAAAAAAGTAGCAATTCAGTTTCAAATGGTTTGAGCTTGGAAGCAACCTACTATCTATCGATAGGCGAGAACAGACTGCTATTGGCGGCTTTGCCTATCTATTCTATTATGACTGGCTTGGAGACATCAGAGGGAGACCATTATCTCTATCCGGGTACGATCATAGCTTCATTCATTCGTTGAACCTTTGGGATAACCATTAGCATTGAGGTCAATCACCACACCACCTCTATCATACATACGACATTACATGACGCGAGAGTGCATGGTCAACACACACCTAAAGCGCCTACGTTCCGCTTGCAACCAATACAACCACAACCACCTAACTTGCACGAGATTCAACAACCGAAACTACTGGTAGTCCCGAGGGGACGGCATCCTCCTATAATAGTTAGGAGTACTGAACAAGCGAGTCATCGGTCCGGGGAAAGAAAAGGACCGCCTTTAAAAAAAAAGTCACTCGCTAGGCCTTCGGAACAAAGGTGATTCTGTTCATGCTTCAGACGATCTGGCTAATTAGATATACTTCTTCTATTAGAAAGGCGAACCCATAGGCCTGTTTTAGCGCGTTTCCAAAGGTAAGCGGTTAGGTTGACTTTGTCACTTTCTTCGCATCCATAGCGAGTGGACCTAAGGTACAGTTACGACTGGGAGATAGCAAGACTCACTGAAGAGTTTAAACTAAGGATTGAAAGTAGCTAAATCGCCTGTATAACAGATCTACGAATAGCCAACGCCTCTAACAACGTATTTAAGGGGGTTAGGGCGGTTCCTTAGGCACCTTCACATCTACATCTACTTATAACAAGCACGTACACACAAGCAAGCTTGAATCCTGTTATCTTAACTGAGAATGCCGTTACTTATAGCCTTTTAACGGCAGCTACACATTGGTCGAGACTCACACGACAGTCGATACTCAGGATTTCGTTTAGCTAAGTGGCCTGTAGACTAGAATAGTAAACCTCACCCTAATTTAACATCTGCTTGAACTCCCGATCTACTTTTCAAAATAAAACTTCTCGAGCTGGATTAGAAGATTTGTATATGAATTCCCTGGTGACTTTCTTTCCAAAGCCCCGCATGAGCAAGCCAAGCTACTCATGCCAAGCAGCTAACTTCGAGACAACTAAGGGCAAACTTCGAGCTAGAACTAATGGATTAGCATTAATAGTAAGTTCCCCGGGGGGATTGATTTCCTATGCTTGCTGGCTAAACAGAGTTGCCTTCCACACGTGCACTGAAACCAGAGTCTGCTACTCGCCTTAGGCAAAACCCGGAGTCTTTTGCTTGAACCTCATTCTCCTATCTTAAATAAGGCCGGAACGGTGGCATAAAAGCCTTGGAACGGCTGCCGCGCCTGATTCGACTCACCATTATTATTAGGCCTTCTTTGTCTTCGCGTTACCCTAGTTCCTTAATCCAAATAGCCATAGGAGAAGCTGAGCTAGCTAACCTAAGTCCGTAGCTAAAGTTCTCAAACAAGAGTTCCATTCCCCTTACTCGTATTGCAGGCAAATCCCGTTACTAGTAGTTCTGGTTAGCCCACTTGCCCGAGCACACTCTCAACTTGTAGATGCGCCAATCCCGCCTTCCCCCACGAGAACAGAAAAACCAACAGACCACGAACACCAGCACGCATGAAAACAGCCCTTTTGAAAGCATACCCAAGGAGCGGGCATCCATCCAATCTTCACTTATAGACATAAAATGGCCTTATTTCCGTTCGTTAACTACTTATAACGAGCAAGTTAGTAGCCTACCTCGGCTGAATGTTGGGACAAACAGCAATAACCGTGCTTATCCTTCTAATAAAGAAAAAAACCCCATATTCAACCGATTCACCCACTACTGCTACTACTAGTATAGAAGAAGATCTATTAACACGCACGGCTACCTATATAACAAGTTGCCTCTGACCTCTGTCTCACGACCGCAAATAGAACCTGTAGCTTCATGCCCTGACCTGAACTGAACTACTACTGGCTTAGCTGCCTAGCTACAAACTCAAAAGCCTGGATTTGGCTAAAAGGACCTATTATTTGCATTCTAAAGTACCATGTTCACTTCTTTTCCCGACAACAGATCGGAGATCTTACTTTCTCAAGTCATACGTCTTTTGTTCAGCCAACAGTGTTCCGCTCTACTTATTATTACTTACTAGCGCCCTTCACTTCAACTCATACTACTTTACTTCCAGCTTATTCCCAAATCAGCGTACCCCTGCTTCCTTTAACAGGCTAGTACACAAGCTACTAAAGCTAATAAGCTAGTATACACGCATTTGCCCGATTGCTTTAACAGACGCTTTACCTCCTGGTTTCCACCTGTCCTGTCCAAAACTATGGAACTCATCTGAAAAGTCGATTTACTAGATCAGAACGTGAACTCTGAGAATAGGGGTATACAAGTTAACCACCTAGAATCGATCCATGACCGCTAAACTAAAGGAATCCTTTACCAAGTAAGCTACGCAACCGTCTTTACCCGCCTCAACCAATCTTAGCTCGGACATGCCAACAGCCAATACTTACTCCTTTCCCTGGGACAGCTAATCAAAACAAATACGGCTTGAATCCCTTATCTTTGAGACTACCCTTAGGACTCTATAAAGTCATTTAACAGCAGATAGACACAAGTTATGACAACCCTCACACGAGAGCCAAAAAGAAGGCTTTCAGACTGACTCTACTTCTTGCAGCTACTTCCTAACAATAAGATTGAGTCTTTAACCTGATAACCGCTTTAGCTCACGCTTTCCATCTTCGCGGCAAGCGATCGAAGGATATTACGAGTAGTTACGATCTCGTGCTCCCAAGCAACCAAACTAGCAGAACATCGTACGGAACCTAAGGAAGGACCGGACCACAGAGGGGGATATAACCCAGTCTTATCTGTCCTTTCTTTTTGGGGGGGGGGGGTTAGACTCCTTAATCCTAGGAGTATAATGCATCCGGGCCCCTGCCGACCATATAGATCGACTATTTCCCACCCTAAAAGATCAGGAGCGTTTCCGCCCTTCACTCCGGATGAAATCCCAGACACATTGGCAATCAGGAACGCCCAAAGTCTTATAATGGATGTGGGTTATAGTGATATCATGCTCCGGTCGATCAAATGGATAACCAGGAGCAATAATACCACTCCTCGCTCGAGGTTGGATTAGACCCCGAGACGAGACCAAGTATTCTGTACCAGATACTCCGCCCAGCAGCCACCAGTGTGATCGCTCACACTGGGAGGTGTCTTCCAAAATAGGAGGTCTGAAAGACAACCCTAGTGATGCAACCATGTCATAGATCTGCCATAGCAGACCAAACCTAACCAAAGATTCTTGGCGTCGGTCAGCCTGCCAATTGTGATTCACAACAGGCGCATCGAAAAAGGCGCTGATGCAAACATCAGGTTGCATTAATGTACCGTATAGTAATAGCGGCAATAGCGCAACCATTCCTTAACCCACCCGCGGAGGGTTGACCACTCTAAGAACTCCTTCACCTTTTCTTGGATGAAGAGTTCATCAGGTATCAACCGTAGGTCTTTAGGCCTCATCTCCTTGCGAAGACGAGCAATTATGACACCTTTGAGATAGGGATTAAGGGGACCTCCCCTACCTAGCCAGAGGTCAAAACCATCTGGGCCATATAGGGTTTTCGTCTGCATGGCTAGAACACGTTCAAAGGATTTATTTCTTTTGTGATCTAGGCGAGCAAGTACCCTGAAACCTGCACCACCAACACGACACAGAGTGGAGAATCGGACACTACTATGTTTGAGTCCGATAGCCACTAGACCATATGGGTGGTAGAAGTTCAGTAGTGAACGAACCGAGATCGGGCTAATGTCCTTTCTAAGGTCGTTCACTCGGAACCGTTTCGCAAACTCTGCCGATCCAGTGTTAGAAATCAGAGATTTTTGATAACTGATTCTAACTCCTAACACCGAGTCTTTTCAGAGTTTCCTCGTAGACCCGGCCCACTTCAGGGTCAGCAATGACTACATCATCACCCAGTACTGCGTACTTATCAAAGCGCATACCTGGATGTACCTGTTCGGCGCAATACCACACCAATATATGATGGGATAGTGCAAAGAGAGGCCAAGAGGCATAGTACCCTAAGGGTTGTCCTGCAATAAAGCTGACAAGTGAAAAAACTTTCTTTTGACAAACGGCACAACAAATGCGTTCATCGCAAGAGCCGAGTTCACTACAGCTGAAGCGAACGACCGATCAAAGGCCGCCGACATGACCTCAAATAACAAGAGGAGAGGCCACCTGTCGGTGGCATTCTTCAAGTCATATGAGAACACATGGCGTTCGCCCTCTAATCTATCAAGAGGACCTTCCTGGTTGAACGTGCCATCCATGGGCAACATTCTCAACACAGACATCAACCAGTCATGGACTGGTTTGAGTAGTCTTTGATTGATATAGTTTCCTATGGCGAATACTCTTCTCTTACCTCCTCCCTCAACCGACTGACCCAGTCGGCCTTCAACCATGGGCAACCCTAGTTGTCGACATGTTGGTAAGACAGGACCGATCGTTTTCTCGAACTGATCGAGATCAGTTCCTGAAAACAATTTGTTGTTCTTGTCGAACGCATATCTGACTCTATGGGGCCACAGTATACCTGACGACCACTGCTCTCCCTTTTGGTGTATAAACTCCAAAAGAGAGGCATAAGAGGCCATTTCGAACATTTGAGAAGGAAAGACCGATATAATGTTCTTTCTAAATAATTGTCTCGCCTTCTCAGAACATCCGTCATAGCACAATTGTGATCGAAGAAGCATACGGTTGGAAGACTTTTCCAAGTCGGTACCCACGACATCCCCTGACAAAGAGGAATCGTGGAGAGTCGAGGTAAATACCGGGACAAGAGATCAGGGAGGAACACTTTCATCTCCCCCACAATCTCTTGGACAGACTCTAAATCGGCAGGTGTGATTATAGGCTCAAAAAGAGCCTTAGTTACCTTCTTTGCTAACTTAATAACTTTATTAATTGAGAAAAGAGATAAGTAGAATCGCACCACCAAGTAAGCCCTGTCATCATGCCTTCTTATTATCCTTCTATGAAAAGGAGGAATGATACGTGGTATGCCTGAGACCGGGTGAGAGACACTGGGACTGGTAATAAATCATGGGGTCTTTTTATGCCTCCATAAAAGGTTTGAAGAGATGAGCTACACTGCTTCAAATAAAGCGCAGTGAACAGCATCCCTGATCCTTTACACAGTCGCAGCACTTGTTTGGTAAACAGGTGAATTGCAATACAGTGTTCCTTGGTTACCCCATCCTGGATGAGAAGAGTCACCTTAAAGAGGAGGCTCTTCAACACCCGAGAATCTTCTCCAATTCTCTGCCACCGTATGGGCCTCAAATTAACACATAAGTTAAAGAATGGTTTCATTGCTTGTTTGATCTTCGAACCAGCAGTGACCGCCACCAAGGCTAAATCACTACGCTTTAGGCATTGAGTCCTATCACACTCTCATAAATCTATTATTGAAATGTGTGAGGGAGAGCTCGTTGCCTTCCCCTATTGGGTTGGGCGAGGTTCTCATCGCACCCCTGAGGCCAGACTATTTGAATCTGGACCCCAGGAAACCACTGTGTGATCTGCCTTACACCCTTCAAGAGTGTAAGTTGCATCACCCCTAAGATCAAGTCGATCTCACCCACAGTCCCCTTCTCATGGAGGGGCCTAGGAGGGCACTTGGTAGATGCCAAGTCCTGCTTGTAGAAGGTTTGTCAAGCCTTCAACAACAGGTGTGGTAGTCACTATCATATCATCCAAATGGACAACCGATAGTGATGCCACAGGGGGAGGCCAGAATCCCCAATCACAGGAAAACCATGAGTGGCGATCCGGGCTTACAGACGAGGAACTACCTCGGCTGTCGCCACGTTCGGTTACCCGAACGCGACGCCCCCGTCTTCGAGACTTGAAAGATTTATAGCAAGGCAAATTTTCTAGAAAAAGAAAAGAGGCAGAACAACGAAATAGATGAAAGGCGAAGCGCTACGTAGTGAAAGAAAAAAAGTTTCAAAAAAGATCAACAAACCAAACAACTACACGTTAAAACAAAAATGAATAAAAAGAAGAATGAAGTGTTTGACCCCAAGGAGAGGCCGTCTGATTCTAGGTGCATACCGAGGAAAGGGGCTCGGCAGCCGGGGATTGAATCCCACCTACACTACAGCTACGAATGTGGAAAGGGCGTAGTGCAGCCAGCAAGCTGCATGCCTGGTCTCGAGGAGTGGGTTCATTCCCGTCAATACCGAGAGCCCTCGAGTCCGCTTTGGTTAGGGAAGGCATTAAGTTGGTTGATCACTGTTCGCCTCATCAGTGTAAAGCATAACATGAAGCGGATATCAAATCAGCGATTGTTTGGGTTGCTGTGGGAACCCCGCCCTCTTCTTCCAACAAATGCTTGCCACTCAGCTGGGCCACTTTCCTTATTTCGACCAGGGGGGGGGCCCATCCTTATTCCTACTTTCAACAGGCTTCTTTCCCTCTTTTTAGCCTGTCAATTTTGGCCTCACCATTTCAGAGAAGAGGAAAGATCTTCTCCGTATAGGCGGCGGAGAGTTTCACTGTGTTTATGTTTATATACGAGAAACTGGCGCAGTAAAAACTCAAAACACAATCAATATAATTTATACGAAAGAGAGCATTGGCTTTTTAGGAATCAAAAAGTTTCGGAGTAAAAGCCAAATAGACCCAATCAGTTTACTGAAATAATTATAAATATAGTAATTAATACTAAGAATGTTACTCTTTTTCTTCCAGTAAGAAAGAAGAAGTCAACGCTCATTCAGCGCACCTTACCTAACTCCCCCGCTTGAGAATCAAATAAGAAAAACATATGGGAATACCCATTTTGAATAAACAAAGAGATACAAAGATAAGGAAAGAGACAATGAGTATGAAAAAGAAAGAGCTTACCAAATAACATTCTCTTTGAGAAATGGAAGAAGGAATTGGCTTTCAAAAAGAAGAATTTGTTGTCATGGGTCATGGATGCTCCTCTCCTTGCTTTTGAATGCCATATTTTAGAATCTATTTTTTACTTATTATCATTTCTTTCTCAAAGTCAAGTTTCTCGCTTCTTGCTTTACTTTAGTTTTCAATAAGGGGCGCGTTAGCGCTTTACTAATAAAAAAAGGGCTTTTTCAGCTGGATCCAGAACGCATAGGAAATCTATCAGTACGCCATCCGCTCCATTTCTTTCGTAGTTTAGGAACTCGTCCATCCACGGGGCACCTTTCGTAGTGAGGGAACTCCTCTGTTTTTAGCTTGACGAGCTACTTTTGTTTCCGAAAAACGCATAAACCCCGGGATTTTCGTAAAAGAGGGACAAGTGGTAGGAGCCGACAAATAGTAGTGCCGGTTCAGTGGAAGTCAAGTCTTTACGTCTATAGGGGCTCCCTGACGGTCCCGAACCCTCCAAAAGTGATGGGTATGTGTTCTTTCTTGGCACCCTCTTTCTTTGTTATGCCAACCTAAAAAGAGATAGGGATACGGAGCTTGACTTGAAAACAAACAACTGGCACTTCCCCCCCCCCCCCTCTCACTTAAAGGCAGATAGGGCACTTTTTTCCTTTCCTTAAGTCCAGGATACGAAAACAATTCCTCCCCACTAAAAAGAGCGATTGAGAGTGGATTTAAGGTTCGATAGTGTCGAGAAGGTATTAGCTACCGGTAACCGTACTTTCGTAAAAGCACCATTGGGCGGTGGTTCCTCTCTTTTCTCTTGAACCTCGAACAAAAAATCGATCTCGCCATCAGCTCGACTAAGAGTTCCGAATCGAAAAAGTAAACTGAACTTGACTTAAGACGAAGGAACCGAGTGCCGAAAAAACCGGTTTTTTTCTTAAGGCTTCAAACTACTAGTCATTAAGACTACTATGAAAGAAAAGTAAGGAAGTCCTTTTCTTGACTTGGCCTGCGTGCATTATACCTACCCTCTTTTTAAAGAACTTGATTTCAATCTCAACAAAGAAATGAAAGCATAACTCTTTGCTTGTTGTCCTCTTACTCTTTTAGCCTGCCTTGTGGGGGTCTCTCGGGTGTCTACGGCAGACCCAATCAGTCTCGTGATGAAGAGAAGTCTTTTCCGATCTTCCACTAAGAAAGGTATCGTCACGACAACCAAATTTGCTCGGTAAACTACTCGGGGCTCCCCATGGTTTAGTAAAAGGGAGGGGAGATTTTCTCTTCATCCGGGGGTTCACTTCATTCATTATGAACTAAAAAGTGTAAGGCTGATTAGTGAGGTCTTAAAAACTTCATACAATGAATGATCCGCCATTCCATTTGTGCTTTCCGCAAGTAGGCGACGCGAATCTATGCTTTCTATGTTTCAATCGGGTACCAATTGCTTGGATGCGTTTGAAAGCCTCGAGAGAACTTGCAGAAAAATGATTTCTAGGTTTGTCTTGTGTCTCCGTAACAAATGGTCCATTTATTGATGGGCGAACGACGGGGATTGAACCCGCGCGTGGTGGATTCACAATCCACTGCCTTGATCCACTTGGCTACATCCGCCCCTACCCCCGCACAGGTTTAAGTCTCTATCTACGATCAGATCCTTTCCGAACCCCCCCCCCCCCCTGACCGCTATCAAAGAGAAGCTTTTTCCTATACTATAGTTGCAAGTCTATTGTTGTGTTTTGGAATTAGGGGAAGCAAAGCTTCAACAAGTAGAAGCTTCCTGGCAAAGCTTCAAACAAAGAGGTTGGGCTGTTCACTTCATTGATTTGACTTCACTTTACTTAAGATTAAAGATAGGGGCCGGGCGGGCAGTGAAGGCTCGTTTAGTAGACAGCAAGCTACGGCTTTGACGAGCAGCAAGCACCTACTCCTATCAAAATGAAAAGCAGCAAGCTCCGCTTGAAGAAGCGAGCCCATATCAGAGAAAGCCATTGCGCGCTAGCCCCTTTCTATTAGTAAGGTTGTCAAAAGGCTAAACTTGAGTTCCTTTATGAAAAAACTAAGAAAATAGGGGTAAGTGGGCGCTAACGAGCAAGAAAAGGCCCCTTACGTTTAGATAGGCTAAGGCGCCTTTACTAATATTAGAATATTAAGGCGCTTCTTGCTTTAGAAAGATTGCAGGGGCGCGTTAGCGCCCTTCCTTCCGCTGGCTTCGCCCTATCTATTCATCTCTTTTTTCAAATGGATATTTAGGGATCTCTCTTGCTCATAGATCTTGAAAGCAGATCAATATCCGTTTCTCAATATATCTTTCTATCTATCGAGAGAAAGATATAGATCTCTATCTGGATCTATCTCCATATCTAATCTAAATATGGAAGAACCAACACTTAAAGGGCGTAACCAACGGAAGGTTCTCACCCTGTCCCCGACATTGTTCTCCGACGATGCCCCCTGGGCGAAAGGGGGCACCATTCTCTTTCTTTCTTCAATCGTTCCGATCAGGACAAGTGGGTTGGTTCGTTTCGTCCTTCTATCTACGCAATTCTCTGTCTTCGTTCGTGATCATGTTGGGCGAAAGGTAGTTGTAGAGGAGCGGCTGTGAAACGGCGATTCCCCCCTTTCCATTGAAGTAGGGAGGGCCTCCTTCCCCACCATTCCGACCTATTCTTTTTAAGGATTTTACCGATGCTGAAGGTAGCTTGCTTACCAAGCCACCCACTTGAGAAGCTAGTCGCCAGAAAGAAGCGACGAGGAAGCGAAGCTGTCTACGAAGCTTTGCTCCCCCCCCTGTAGTCGTAGTACTCGGCTCGTCGCTACTTTGATTCAAAAGGTAACCGACTTTCTCCGGTTTCCGCAACCGTAATCATTTGTTACTCCGATTACTTCATCCATAAATCTTTTTTTATTATTTCAATAGTGGTACGCTCTAAAAAAAAGTCAAGGATAAGCTTGCATTCTAGAAGCGGTAGCTTCCCGCCTCCTTCATCCCTACTGCCTCCTTCGGTGAGAAGCTCCCTTCCCTTTTCTAAAATGCCTAATGGGTCTGCCTCAGCAAATGTACAAAGTGGAGCTGCCCGCTGTTTGGCTGACCCTCTTCTTCCCATTCGGGTTGGGTTGACCCAGAAGTTAAGTAAGAAGGAATGGAACCACTGGAGAGTCGTCTGCAGTTCACACTTGGGCAAAGACGACTGACTTTGGAAGCGGAACACGAACCGATTTCCGCTATTCCGGGTTCTTATTGAGCGTAGCGAAATCAAGGTTTATGATAAAGTCAGCGAAGTTTCTATGGTGTTCTACTTTTGCGTAGTCTCGGCCCACAGTGGAAGGCTCCGCACCTGAGCCTCGTTAGACTCAGCGGAAGTTTAAGGTGTAAGTAAAGAGAATAGAAGAGATGAAGTCCGTCCCTTAGCCTAGTCTATATCTACAGCTGACGCAACTCCGTACCGACGCCTTACTACTACTTAATTAATTCATTAACGGCTAAGCGATTTTATAACCTGAGCTTTCCTTAACCAGCTGACCTTACTTCGTAACCTTAACGTACTTTCTTTCTTACTTTAGCATAGGCCTTCGCCACTTCAAACGGGCGCTCCGCCCCCTATTTTTTTTTTCATTAGAAAGAGCGAGGCCTTACTTATTCTGTTCAGGGGGGGCTGAAAGACAAAGAAAGGGGGGCGTGGTTGGTGTGTCACTGGGTCGGTGGAACCCGCAGGAAGGGGGGACGACCCGCCGAATTCACATCAGAAATCACCAACATGAACACAAACGAAATCTTGAATTGCGTATAGAAACAAAACGAACCACTTCTATTCTCGGAGCTGAGGTATATGAAGAATGGCTTTTTGGTCCCTTTCGTCCAGTGGTTAGGACATCGTCTTTTCATGTCGAAGACACGGGTTCGATTCCCGTAAGGGATAGGTACTCATTCCCGGCCGCTTTCAGTTAGTGTTCATTGCTGAGTGATCGCTCGCTATCTGGCTGGAAAAGGTGGTCCGGAAGCTTCCTCTCTCCCAGCAAGCAAGACGGGATCACCACTTCTCTCAGTAATGGACTTCCTCCAATTCTTCCTTAGCCTTAGATGCCCTTTCATAGAATAGATTCTCGAACCTCCGACAGACAGAATCCCCATGCATGCGTTCTTTCTCTCCTCCCCTCAGCCATACATCTCTTTTTTTTTTGCTTTTGGCCGTTTTTGTTAGGCATTGAACCCCACCTTAGGTGCTGAGTGGTGCCCCCCCCCCCTAATACCTAAAAAAAGTTCCGTCTATGGAGCCTAAAGCTTAACCCATGGCATGGCAGTAAGCAGTAAGTTGGCCTAGTCTCTCGCCCAGCCTTCGCCTTCTTCAGTGGCCAAGTTGAAGCGTTCAACGGTTCTTCGGCCTACCACCTTTCTTTTTCAAGGTTGAGCTTGTTCAATTGAAGCTAATGCTATGCTGCCCCTCCCTTGTTCAAGATAAAGCGAGGACTTTCTTTTAGCTACCGGCCCAAACAAAAGAGATTAGCCTCTTGATCGATCGATTGATTGGATCGAAGTACAAAGGGGTTTTTTGAAGTGTGAGATCAGCCCAAGACTAAGGCCGAGCAACTAGCTGCTGCAGGATTGGACGTCTATCTATCTCGCCACGCTCTCCTACTCCTATAAAGACCGGCGGAAGGAATGCTCTGCTCATCTTTCTTTCTTACGGCTCGTTACCGCGGCGCTCGTTCACCCCTTCGGCTTCTTCCATTCAAAAAGGTAGTGTCTTTTTCCTATTCTTATTGGTAAATAGCGTCTTGAAGCGAAGGCATTATTGAACGAAAGAGATGCCGGGTCGGTAAATCTGTATCCCATTCTTCAGGTATAGTTTTGTTTGATCACAGATCGGCAGGTGATCCGTCCTTTCCCCCCCCCCCCCCCCTTTTTTTTTCGTCAGTCGTCTTGATCCGCCAGAGGGTCTTGAGCTAGCTTCCTTGAAGAGGCTTGATGGGAAAGAGAGGTGAAAAAGGAGAACTTAAGGAAGGTCTCTCTCTACCTCACAAGCTCTTGGATTCCATGGCTAAGGCTTACTTTGGCGGATTTTAGGTGAGGGTGGAGGAGTAGGATAGGGGGTGAGTGTAAGATAGAACCTCAGGATTCTAGGGAAATTTTCGCATATAATAAGGGTGGTGCTAGGGCTCAAGACCATTTTGAAGGGGGAGTTGGATCATAAAGAAGAGTTTGTTCCTTTGTTTGAAGAAGAACAATCCTACCGGACTCATTTGAGATAGGAATGGCTAAACTTATTGTCCCAGGAAGAAAGCTAATGAAAGCAAAGGTCAAGAATATCTTGGTTTAACAGAAGTTAGTCAAAATATCGCTTTTCTCCATCGTACTATGATTGCTAGATGGCATTCCAAGCTCCTTAATATAATTCCTATCGAACGGGAATTTGTAGTAGTGCTGGTGAGGGTATGGAGAATCAATTCATCGAGTCTTTCAAGAAGTTATATAAATTGGATTGGCGCCTTAGACCGTTTTGGGTGACTTTTTCGTGCTTGTCCTTCAAAATAAGAGAAAATGTTCAGCCCCTTTATCTAAAGAAGAGATTGAAGAAGCGGTGTTCAATGTTCAATCTAGGGAAGATCTTACTAATAATAAAATAAGAAATACGATGGTTTCTCTTTAGGGTTTATTCAGGCTTTATGGGCTTTGTTAGAAGTGGATCTCATAAAGTTATGGAGGAGTGTTGGCATTGAAAATGCTGCAGTGTGGGTATTTTAATACCTAATGATTTACAAGCCTGCGGTTCGGGTTGTTTAACATCCTGCATCCCCATTTTAGAAGTGCGTTTGAACAATACCTCTCTTGGTACTTATCCTTTAAGAAAGGCTCGAGAGACCTACTTGCCACGTGGCAAGAGGCCATTAGCCAAAAAAACTGTGATAAGATCTCAAAAGAAAGAAGAGTATTCGAATCCGGGTCCCCTATGATACTTGGCGCGAAGCCATGGGTCCTAAGGGAGATTGGAAGAGAAATCCGATCTCCACTCTCTCAAAGAAATACGAAGGCTATAAATAGGATACATAAACCTCACATATAGATGCGCACAAGTTTTTTTACAAACGACTTCACACTTGGAGCTTTGAAGAGGCACTCAAGTGCTTGAAGGAGAAATAAAGAGAAGCTCTCAGTAGGATAAGGAGGAGATTTAGTCCCCAAGAACCCAAAGGACAAAGACAAGGTAGCAAGGCCTCGAAGACCGGAAAATTCTTGCGTCTTCTTCCCTATTCTTCTTCTCATTTTCTTCTGTTTAAAAATGTAAAGATCTCACTGATCTTAGAATCAAATGTCTTCTCCTATGGTATATGTAATTAACGAGAAAGCCGAGAGACTTCCCAGGAGTGTGTAACCCACCACCATATTAATAAAGACCATAAAAAAGGGAGATTGTTGTGATCACTTTTCTTGTGTGAATCTTTATTTCATACTCGAAATTTGCTTTCATAAATAAACACCGGGGAAGAAAGCAAAAAGGATTCAGAATCTATATAATCATCGGGAGACTTTGGATAACGCTGGCATTTATGGTGCTGTCCGAGTCGCGCAAGAGTATTTACCAAAGGGACGCAAACATTTATAGGGGCGCTTGTGAGTAGTGGAGCTGGGTGACGAATACCCTACATTTGAAGAAAAAAACCTTGTGGGACCTGAAGAAAATCGCCGGCCTTCCTATTTACGGCCAAGTTTACGACGAGTATACTCCTTGGAATGAAGAGTTGTACGGCTTCGACGAGATTTCGAAAGAGAAGTACCATTCGGAGTGTGCCCGGGAACTCTTCGCGAAGTACCAACGCTTGGCGCTTCGTAATCAATATACAAAAGTGGACCATCACGTATGGGTGAACCATTTCTTCAAGGGTGAAATTGAGAGACAGGCCCCACGTGGGAGAAGGAAGGCTCGACCAGAATGGGATTTTCCTGTCCTTTTTCGCTTTTGAATGACTGAACCTTGTTGGGACTCCTACGGTCTTTGTAAGGGAGTGGAGCGAAGGGGTTTTCAGCAAGTGGAGGCAACGCTAAAGGTTGTCTAAGGTACCCGAGCGTAACGGTTTGTTGAGCTAAGGGCAAGGAGCAAAAACCACTCCATTCTTTGTGAAATTAAGGAGAGCAGCCAGCCCTTTTTTATTATATTAATTATTAGCGGGTAGGTTACACTTTTTCCTTAAGCATAGATGAGATTAGAGATGAAAAAGACGCTAGCATTAGCAGAAGATCATCGATCATACTTTATTGCCTTAGATCACTATCGAGGAAGAGAAACTCATAGCACAGATGATCCTTACCCGTGAAGGCAGAAACAGTACCTGTTGTTAACAAAACGGAGTCTCAAAAACTCAATTCTTTTATTTTCAAGCAGAGCACCAGTAAAAGACCTAGAGGCCTATGAAAGTCACGTTTTTACTTAAGAAAGATGGCGCCTTTGCGAGGATGTCTTTAATCAGCCAATGCCAAGGCAACAAAGCTAGCATCAAACCTACCCGCCCCTTAATTCCTACCATCCCCGATGACAGAAGAAAGATAAGCTAAAATGGGAGCTGGAGAGGCAGGAAGAAAGATTCTCACTTGGACAGGAGATGCGGACGAGTTTTGGTCTAGCTCCAAGAAGTCTGGGAGAGAAGGAGGCAGGGCCAAGCTGAGCGAAACCTAAACGTATGCATGGTTAAAAAGGACAAAAGGCCCATTTCCTGTGTTGCTCGAGAATTTTGGAATCCTTTTTCTCTTTATCCTGGTGGCACTCTCTTACTAACTCTTTGTTTTGGTGCTTTAGCCAGCCTTACTCATCTATGAGACAGATGAGAGAGTGGGAAAATGCGGTGTCATGACTTTTTCCTTGAAAGGCACCCTCTGTTGACGAATCAATTTGAAGCCTACGATTCCCCTGAGAATGGATCTCTCATTTGGGCAAAAAGGCTGTGAAAAAGGATCCCAAATCAGGCTTTCCTCACTTGAGTAGAAAGCTTTTCAGAAAGGAGGATATCCTAAACCAAGCACAAGCAGTCAGTAGTCTCAAAGAGTAATGAAGTTGGATTAAGAAGGCCGAAAGCCAGGCAGTAAAGCTCACGTTGTCGACACCTCTTGTCCGTCAGTGAGTGATTTCTCGTATGTGTAAAAAAGACGGGTAGACCGTCTCATCTCTTTCCTCAAAGTGGTGGATCGAACTTCGATCATGTCACGAGAGTGGATTCAGTTGGTTTCATCGGTCATTCTGCGAACCTGACAGCTATCACTTACTAGTCAATGAAAGTGGGGTCAGTTTCAGTCTTCTTCGGAGCTTGAAAGTAAAAGAGTCTCATGTATTTGCTTATGGAATTATTGCTTCAAAGAATCATCCTCAAGAATTACAACATTGGCTTCTTGCTTATCAAAGGCTCCGGCCCTTATAAAACCAAAAGAACAATCTAATGATGGACAGCTTGCATCAGTGCTTAAGCTTGTTCCCTGGAGTGTTATCCTCTCTTTCTTCCCAAGAAAGAGGGAAATGGCTGTGATTCAATATGAAAAAAGGCCAGCACTCACTCTTCAGAAAATATCTATCTGCCGTCAAGGCCACAATGTAATAACCAAGGTTTTTATTCCAGAGTCAGATTGGGGAGACAACTCCTTCAAGGCTTTGACTTATATTCCGAGGAAGACTTTCCCAGCAACGGAAGAAAAGATTGCGAGGTACTTCGATAGCATCAAAAAGGTACCTTCTAGCTCAGCTTTGTCATCTAGCTCGGGCAGTTCAAAAAGAAAAAGAGGTTCCAACAACGAGAAGACTCCCAGGAAGGGGAGCCGCATAAAAAGAGACTCTAAACAAACTGTATTAGAGCAGCAGTCGGACTCGTTGCAAGAAAAGGTAGTTGAATGTGTTAGGCGAAGAGAATATAGCACGTAGAAGCTTATAGAGTCGGCAGTTCGACGGCTTAATGCTTGCCAGAGAGAGTTCTATAGCCCTTAGGATAAAGACATGAGCATAGGATTTCATAGAGAGCGCCTTTGGGCTCCTCTGAAATACCCAAAAAATTCTTTGTATTCATGTCAGGATTTCGCGCTGAGGAGGCCTCTTCGCTCCGTTGGGACGAGCTGGTCGAGATGTGGTGTCCAGTCACTCACATGGGTGAGGGCTGCGCTATGCCACCTGTCCTTACCCTGGTAGTACTGCTTTAGCAAAGCTAACGGTAGGTCAGACAGGTCTGGGACCATATTTCCCTTCATAGGCTGGAGCAAACCTTGCGTTTACATAGCTATGCCCTTTAGTTGCGCATGTTCAACCTAGGCAAGACCCTACTTGCTGGTTTATCCATCATTCAATCCACAACAAATCGGATGAAAGCCTGATACTTCTCACCTACTTAAACGAGATTGAAAAAAAAACTACCATTCCGTCGAATCGGAAAAGGTTTCGAAGAGCACAGAAGGTCAGTTCGGTGGTAAGATCTGAAGGGGAGATTCACGGGTAACTTCGGAGGGTGGGGAAGGAAGAGCTGGTGCGGCGCGTCAAAGGCCCTCACGCAATGCCGCTGCACAAAGGGCCATAGCGTAGCTCGAGCCAGAGCTTTTGAGTTTTCCAACTAAGTTCCAGTCCGCCAAGGAGTGTGAGTCTTGAACGGAGGCATCAAAAGCCGAACCATAAAGACGCAGCACCACCTACTGTTTCAACCGTAGAGTCGACCAAAACAGAAACCTTAGGCGAGATAGACAATGAAAGAAAGCACTAGACTTTTCTTTCTCAAATACAAGGAAGTAGGCATAGACAATATTTTGTAAAACAAATCCACGGGGGACCCCGTAAGGCATGGGTTTAATATCCTTTCAAAAGTAAGAATAGGTCGAGGAGCAGAAACTCTCCTTTTCAAGGTAAGAGAAGAGATCAACTTAGAGCAAAGCAAGCTTGCGAAGCAACCGAGGCAAGAGCGTGAAGCAGCTTTTCCCGAACCAAAGGATCCAGGTTCTCTGGAAACAAAGTATCCCGATCCCTCAGCATCAAGCGATGTCTCAGTATCATCTGCATCCAAACCAGAATTTGACTCCGAAGAGGGACAACTCACTTTTCAAAAATCACCCGACAAGTCGAATCCATATCATCAGAATAGAGGGCATAGGACTCTTTGCCCTACTATAAACTAGGATCAGAAAAGGTTGGCTTATAACATAAACTCAAAGACGCCAGAAAAGCACACTTAGCGCGGTTCATCAGGTTGTTCAGAGGCTCCTTCCTGTCTCGCCTACCGCCCTGCTTCAACATATCAGTTGTCGTTAGGAACTTCTTTCTCTTAACGAGAAGCAAATGGCTTTTGTGTTTGTGGTCCTTAAAAGGCTTGCTAAACGCGCGTTAAAAGCGATTTTTTTCACCTCTATTGAGTAAGTTTGTCGCTTCTTTCGGAATGCACGGAAAAGCTCAACGCGCTCGTATCTGGGTCGAGGGTCATTTTTCTGTATAAGCAAGGCTCGGGATATGGGGATATGGATTTCACCTTATGGGTAATAGGCTGCTGAAACAGCAACACAGGCAACCAAGCAAGACTTATGAAGTGCGTTCAGGCTCACTTTACACTAAAAAAATGGGAACCCTAGTTCGAAATATGAAACAAGTTTGCAACAAGAGAGTCGGCGAAGGGATCAACAGTCTTCCTTCAGTAAAGGCCCATCCAGGGTGTGTCTTCGCCCACCTCTTTACATATGCGATTGTTCGCTCGACCTGGCTGCCCAGTTACGAAATATATAGCTATCAAAAAAGCTAGAAATAGAATTCAACTTAGTTGCTCAGTCTCTAGGAATTCCTAAGCGTTATCGAAGAAAGAAGCCTACTTGAAGAAGGCTGCCAAGAGGAGCAAGCCTACATCGAGCAAGTTGACTCACTTTATGTTATGTAAAGAGTTCGCTTCGCTATTACGGCCCAGTTCTTCCGCGAGCGAAGGCCCGTCAAATTGGTCTCAAAGAAACTCAAGGAAATCCAACCCCTTCCTCTCTCCTCCTTCTATCCAAAGAAACTTTCCCAGCTGTAGTAGCTGTTCTCTTCCTCCCTTCCATCGATTGAGCTTTCTCCCGCTTAATTCAATAGGGCCTTAGTAGATCGGTTTTCATTCGGACAACTCGATCGCTTCTTCCTTTGCTGGAATTGCCATCTTTGCTGCTCTCGGCTTCTGAATTCGTACCTTTCAATAGCCTCACAGTCTAGAAGCCCTAATGTTGTAAGACACGTGACTGCATTCCTAAATTCTATCTCTGGTTCCTTCACTGCTTCCCAAACTGACCTGCTTACACTGCACTGCTTCTTCCAACAATACTGGAAGTGGAGCTGCCCTATATGGTCAAGCCAAGCAAAAAGGGAGTTCCCTGTGTGTATCCTCTAGTCTCAAGAGTTTCTTTCATCTTCGATAGCCTGGAGATAGTGCATTAGCCTCCGTTGACCCTGAAGTTACATAAAAGATGATTCTATTCGCTCCGTGCCTACGCCTTCTTCCTTTATCCTTTAGCTGCTAATAGTTAATCAAGGAGTTATGTATGCTTTCGGGCAAAAAGAAAGATTTCTTATTTTCGTGCTTGTGCAAACAAGGGTTAATTTCCTTAATGAGTTACAGGAGTCTACTAAAAGAGTACTCCCTCGTGCCCAATACCCATTCCATTGGTCACTTCACTCACTTGAGAGAAGGTTAACAAGGTCTTAGTGAGCAGAGGAGAATCAGAGCTGGAGGGGGCCCGAGCGATATCCTCATTAAATGCTCTTTCAAGTGGGAGTGAGTGACCGAATGACCCAATGTGTCTTGCCTCAAGGACTTATATGAAAGACTCCTTCTATTACTGACAGCCCTTTAAGGCAGACTTGTATATACGAGAAAGAAGGAAGATTGTTGTCTTGCTCTTACTCTTCTTAGGACTCTAAGCAGAAGTCCTTGATCTACTATTAGCAGCTAAAGGAAGTATGCTTTAGTCCTATTGAGATAGTAGAGTTGGACTAATTAATATGGCTTAAAGGTATCTCTTTAGTTCCCCGTCTCGCCATTCCTGACTTTAGGAAGGACATTTTTATCATATATATAATATGAAATAAAAAAAAGAAAGAAGAGAAAAAACTGGGAGTTTGCGCCTGCTTGCTTGCTTACCAAGCCATCCTGGCAAACTCTTCCGGCTACATTAGTCAAAAATAGAAAAGTAGAGCCCGAGGAGAAGAACTACTTTCGCCCGGGGGAATGGTAATACTACATACATTCTTATTCTCAAGACACTATTCCTTTCACACCGCTGGCAAATTCAACCATTTCCCCAGCTTGAATCTCGTTCAATCCATAAACACGTGCAATCTCACATCTTCAACTAAGACCACTCGACCAATTTCATCTATCCTGCGCGGTTCCACCCCTTAGCGGGAGCTGCTCTATTTGTCTCAAAAGAGAATCGCGTTCTTGCTGAAGTTCGTGAATCCGGTCTTGTAATCGCAGTCCGTCGATATATAGGGTGAGGGAGATTCCGCCTCTTTATCCCAGGAAGGGATTGGGCGAGGTTCTGTTGCACCCCTGGATGTCTGCTCTTAACAAGACACCCAGGAAACCATTAGTTAACCTACCCCAGACAAAGGCCTGAGTTGTGATTAACTTGAGACCACACACGATCTCACCCACAGGCCTCATCTCATGGTGAGGCCTAGGAGGGCACTTGGTAGATGCCAAGGCCTTACTATTCAAGGGATTGTCAGCCCCTTGGATAATAAGTGTGGAAGTCTCTGGTAAATCATCAACGACAACCACCAGAGGTGCCACAAGGGTAATCAAAACCCCCTAATGCTGACAACAAATCAACCACTAGGAGAATCTAAAGCTAACTGGAGTTCTGTTCCATCCTTTGATAGAGTCACGCACCTATTTGAGTGAAATCGTTTGGGTGAAGCTTGTGAACTGAACACCTATAAAAATTCAGCTTGTCGAGACAGATAATTGAATGAAGCTTGGAATGAATTAATTAATAAATGAAATTAAGACAATACGACAGAGCAAAATCTAGCAACTTTTTAATCTTTCTTGCCAAGCGGCTTCATTCGGGTCCTCCAGTAAGGGGGGGTAAAGTAGCGTCTACTAGCACAGGAAGTCGCTATCCAACCGCAGGTTGGTTTCAGCGCACTTAGTCGTCCCGTAAGAAGCTGCTGCTTGGCTAACCCGCTCGCTGCTGCAGTGCTCAGTGTCGGTCATGTATCCTGTGTGGACTCAGAGTTCCCCCCCCTTTTTGGAGGGAGGTGCCCTCTGATCCCGCTCGGGGTTTATTCCCTTCGCTCGCAGCCCACTTGAACAATCAGCAGGCAGATTTCTCGTAGAATGAAGATCCAGCTTGACTCTAAGGACGAGGCAACTCAAAATGGGTGTTAGCGACTCCGATTTTTATGATCGTATACGATTGACCAGGCCTTCGCCGCAGGCGGGTGCAAACTGTCGGGTATCATGTACGGCTGCCCGCGAGAGCCTTGACAAAATCAAAGTATGTTTGATAAGGCGTTGGTTCGGTCGGTCGAGGTCGCTCTTCGCGAAAAAGAACGTAAGGTACGGACATTTAGCGTAGATAAGGAGCGCGGCGATCGGCAGTGAGGTGAGGCGAACGACGAAGAGCTAGTGAGCGGGTAAGACAAGGTGTAGCGCAGTCTGGTCAGCGCATCTGTTTAGGTTCGAATCCTTTCACCTTGGTGTGGCGAATTGTAAGAAAAATTTGGATTAGTTTCCTATGGAAGAGTTATTTAAAGTTGTGGAACCTTTTATTCAGGCAAGTTCTGATTTAAATAGTTCTTATTCCGGGTCCAAGATTATTTCCTCAACGGAGATGGTTCAAACATATGAAATCGGGCATTCTTCAGATGTCACAGCTTCTTAGGTATATAAAAAAAGTCCAGGCAAGGGTATCGTGCTATCTTCCGACAGCACATTTCAGATCACAGGATACAGCTGAAAAACGCTAGGAGCTAGTGCCAGTCTAGCTGCTCTAACAAGCCAGCAAGCTAGTGGCATTAGCGCCTTACCCTTAAGTGAGTAAGAGCTTCTTCCTTCGCTCCACTCGCCTTACAGTACTTTCAGAATTCGAAGGATGAAACCTTCAGAAAGATCAGGATGTCAGGCCATAACATGCTAAAGAGATATAGATATTTATTTCATATCTATGATGATACCTTTCTTATCATGATCTTATCATCTTATTGGGTCAACAAACAAATGTCGTAGTATATAAGTAGATGATCGACTCCCGCGAGTTCGAGTTCGGTCATACAGCATTCCTGCACTTCACCGGCCTTCTCCAGCAAGCGTATGAAAAAGCAAGGAAGGAGAGTGTCACATGCCAACGTGAAACTTGGTAGTACGCCAAAGCGGATCTGTCATTGACTAAATGGCTCAGTAAAGTAGGTACTGGATTGGTAGCTTCGTTTTTGCTGATTCGTGGGGGGTCGTGGAAGATTTGGGTTCGAGTCCCAAGCCCCCCTTGTGATAGATGCACGGAATACCCGGCATCGTTTGATTTCTCATTAGTATCTAGGAAATACTCATGTTTTCTATTTTTTTACTCTTCTTCATTTTCTTATTTATATGGGCCTTAATCTTCATTTTCAAATATGTCTATCATAGAATGACAAACGAGCAGAGAAATAAAAAAAAGAGACTTCTTCAGTTTCTTTATTTCATTATTTATTTTATAATAATGTTATATCTCAAGGAGCTACGACATATCATTATTACTTGGGCTTTTTCATGGTTGGGCTTTACTTTGTTTTCCAAATCTCCCTTCATTTGGTCGGTTGGTTCGGAAGAATCATCGTCTTCTTCTACTATCAGAGCCCCGGCCAGTCCGCCACGGGAGCGGGATATCGACGATGTGTTTTCGTTGGGCGGAAAGCACGACGCCCAAGCATCATCATCTCATCTGGCTCACGAGCAGACGGATGCCAGGCTTCCCGCGGCTGGTGAACCGGCCCCCTCCGACTCTCAACCCGCCCCCACGCACTCAACCGAACCCGAGGCCGCGCCGCCTTCCCCAAGGGTCTCACCTTATCCCTATGCCTTTGATCAGGTTATATAGGAGGAGGACAGTGTTTGCTCCATACAAAGGCGCCTCTTGGGGGGCGAAAGAACTCCCTCCTACGAAGTATTACAGCGGTCCCTCTATCTCTATGAGGCGCAGGACCGCTTTGAGCTTAAGGTGGAGATTCTGAACAAGCTTTCAGAAGTTTAAAAAAGAAAATGTGAAAAAAGATTTCTATTTCTCTTTTGAATTACTCATATATATATCCTATGAATTTCATTTTGCATTGGAAACTATTCTAGGAGAAGTTCGAATCCGTTCCGTTCGGATATTGATCGGTCTTGGTTTGACATGGTTTACGCGTTACTGGTTCCCGGAAGAGTTAATATCTCCATTAGCTAAACCCCTTCTTACCCTGCCTTTTGACTCGTATTTTGTTTGTACACAATCAACGGAGGCTTTCCCGACATATGTTGCAACGTCTTCAATAGCATGCTCTTACTTCGTCTTTCCCTTAATAAGTCATCAAATTTGGTGCTTTTTGATCCCCAGTTGCTATGGAGAACAAAGGACGAAATACAATAGATTCCTCTATTTAAGTGGTTCTCGCTTCTCCTTGTTCCTGTTCCTAACTCCTTCCCGGGTAGTTCCCAATGTTTGGCACTTTCTATACTTCGTGGGTGCAACATCAACAAATTCGCTCATGATCAAGTTACAACCTAAGATCTATGACTATATTATGTTAACTGTTCGTATTTCGTTCATTCCATCGGTATGCTCCCAGGTACCTGTAATTGTGATCCGTTTGCCAGAACTAAGGGGTCTTTCTGTAGAAACCTTCACGAACAATCGTCGTTTTTTGATGGTTTTTCCGCTTTTCACAGCTGCTCTTTCCACACCTCCGGATATCTGGTGCCAAATCGTCGCCTGTTTCCTTATTTCTTCGATAATCGAGTTGGCTATCTTTGTGGCATCGATTGTACAAGTTCGTGAAGAGGGCTGGACGAGTGGGATGAGGGAAAGCGGCTCGATCAACAAAAAAGAAGATTAGCCCCCCTAGAACCTGGCAAAGTCACTATCAATGAATTCCCGAGCAATTCTCAACCAACATATGCGATTCATTCCCATAAAGATTATAACACACAGAAGACTCCTTCCCTTAGGAGCGGGATGAGTGATACATCCGGCGAGCGCCGGTGAAGAACGCAAGCAAAGCCGGAGCTCGGGCATTGTTATATTCCATCAAGAGAAAGGAGGCAGACTGGTAAGAAGGCCGACCACATAGGGGAGCGAACCGAAAAGCTCAGCTTTGCGGAGCGGACCAATCTTCCATACCGCCCCCTTACTCGCTCTCTATAAAAAAAAAGCCTTCGGGAAGCGCGAAGAGCTAAGCCACTAATGTCGTGGCGAAGGTTATACCTCAGAAAGTCAGCGAAGCTAAGGTTTCGTATGTGTTATATCCTTTCGATCGAGCGACAACTTCTAAGGAAGGCCTTCATTCCCCTTTGAAAGAAGTAAAAAAAAATAGCGCTAGGGAAAGACCAATGGAGAGAGAGAAGGTTGCAGAAGTGCTTATAGATTTCATAGAAAAAAAGAATTTAGGAGATGAAATCCTGATTACATTACCGCAGGCCAAAATTGGATTTGGAAGAGCAAGCCAGAGAAAAGAAGCGTTGAGATAATATACTTTCATCCTAATCTCATCTACTGAAAAAGGGGGCCCGCTTGATCACCTGAAGAGATTTGTAGGCAGAATTGGCATAATTATTACCGTGAAGATTGAGCTGCCAAAAGATATTTTTTTCCGGCTGGAAGATAAGATTTATGCAGTCTATAAAAAAAAGTATTATGAAGCCAAATGCTCTTGGATGGGCAGTTGAATAGGGAGAGAAATCCTTTTTTCTCATTCATATTGAACGTAGTCTATCACTTTGAGGTCATGAGAACCTTGTGAATTGATATATTATGGCATGCATCTCTGAGGAGAATGGCACGGCCAAACATCATCCCAGAAGCGAATCCGCTTACCATTACCCAACCAAAGTCTAACCCAAGTTTTGCCTGAAAGTCTCTCTGTACCAAATAATACCTTTCTAGATGCAGGATATTTTAGACGTAGGTTGGTCAATCTATTTTTGCCATGGGAAGAGGTACTTAGCAGCCAAATATGAGCACCATGGCTTTTTCTTTTCCTTTGGAAATCCCCATAGCCACTTCATAAGTAAGAAGGGCTGGCTCGGTTGAAGTCCACCTTCTTCGTTAAGGTGATTGAAAAAATATCCAGACCATAAAAAAGATTTCATTTTTTGTATGGGATGTTAGTAAGGATGAACATGACGAGGTCTTATTGCATTACTTTTTTTTTGAAAATGAAAATTCAAACATATCTATCTCAATCTTGTGGCAATTTCCTCTTCAAATCACATCAAGATGAACTTGGAAGGAGTAGGGAAGGCGACTCCGGGAATTCGGATTATGGTGGGGTCATAAGAGATGGCAATGGTGCTGTCATGTGGAATTGAACAGGTCTCCTCTAGGAATCAAAAGATGCAACCTTTGCATAAGCAGAAACTCTCCAGCACGGCCATTGTTTTGTCCAAACTATTGATTCTTTTTCAAGTCATCATATCAAACAAAAAAGGGGTTCTCTTAACATGATTAGATGGGCGAATGGTAATAATCAATAACCTTGGCGCCTATGCTTTATTCCTGAGAAAACATTTCTCAATATATGTTGAGTTAAAATTCATCATGTGAAGAGGGAAGCGACTCATTTAGCTGACCGTCAGGCTAACTCGGGTGTTAGGCTGCAGTCTTGTAGTCAGTGGATGGGAGGTCTTCCATTCCAGAAGAGATTTTCATTTAACTCTTTCTCCCACTTATCATCTCTCTGTGGGACTTGTTCCCTCTTCAACTCAGCGCATAGATAGGCATTTTTATTGAGAATGTTTTAAGGTCCCACCTTACCTTTCAAAAAAAAAAGTAGCCGAACCGAAGGAGCTCTCACAAATAGAATTTGAGTACCACGGGGAAAAGCTAGCTGGATAAACAAGACAGGGATCACCCGCTCGGCAATGCTACCTTGGGGAGGAGACAAAACACTTTAATATAACAATGGAAACTCATATTCAAAAGCTTTTTCGATATATGAACAAGATTACTATGGAAGAGTTGGTGAACATTGTTCTGACTCATAGCTCTAAGATGACTAGCATGAATGAGCCAGCTTCAACACCACCTAGACTCTTAATCATAGACAGACTTGCACTGACCTCAACATAAAAAGATGAACCTGGTCTGTCTATTTGTATGCATTGGCTTCACTCACTCCTAACCTCCCTAGACATAGCAAAGAACACATAATGAAAACAGCCCGGTAAGGGCTGTACAAGGGAACGAGAAAGGAGTTTGATAAAAAAGAGTTTGGGAATGTCCCGCTTAGTTAACAAACATCGAGTTTGGAGTCGGGGCAGCATGAATACGAGACTATTGAAGTGAAGTTTGGAATCATTTTTGTTTTCTATCTTCAGATTACCAAATTGGAGAATCACCAAGGCCTTTCAACGATTCGACGCGCCCCCCTAAGCTAGACGCTTCACCTACCTGACCTCAGAGAGAATAGAATGAGTCGCCCTACTAGCCCTGGTCTTACTAAGAGTTTGAATTGCTCTGTAGGCTAGTAGGGCGAATGAATCGCATTAGTGCGATTTGGCTAGCTGAATCGCGCCCAGCGAACAAATCGCCTCCTTGCTCTTTGTCTAAGATTGGACTAAAGGTACCAAACCAGGCATCCTTTTTTGTTGTTTTTCTTTTGGCTAAGAAGCCCGTAGGTTGTACGCCAGCCATACATAGCTTGAACCGTGATGGCCACAATGCTTAGCTATTGCCGATCCCCAAGACGCCTTTGGTTGAATGTTCACACCTGATCCACCGTCTGCACTTCCTACATTCACTCCCGGAAATTGAAACAGGAAAACAGGAATTGTAACCTCCCGGTCCGCTGTAGTCAGCCTCACGGTGTGCCTGACTGGCGAGTCTGCCGTCTCCACGGCTTTCCCTTTTGCGGGCTGCTCCTCAAGCCTTTGAGTGCCGATCTTCGCTTGGGCCGGCTCCGAGGCTCTACCCTAGCTTTTCATTGGTTCCTCCCAGGGGCCCTTTCTCGTATCGCGCGCGCATCTTCAAGCAATCGGGGGGGGGGGGGGCGCCGAGTACATAGACGAGGCGGTCCCGGGAATGAAAGCCCATTCCCTCGTGCTCTGGAACTCCTTAACTTCGGTTGAACAAAAAAGGTTCAATCTTGTGAAACCGTAGCGTAGGCGAAACCCAGCAGCCCGCCCAGAGTTTTACCTTCTCCGGTCCTGGAAGGAAGCCCCACTTTCCTTCCTTCCCCCAGAAGGCAACAACACTGGGAGGAAGACGATCAGGATCTCATGTGTGGCAGCTGTTGGAACAAACTCCGAATCCAAGAGGTACCCACCTAGAGAAAAAGGAAACTCACCACTCACTGGTGAAAGAGGAGAGAGAAAAGACCAATGGAGGGCCCCGGGGCCGGAATGCGGTAGGGTCTTCAAGCCCCACGCTCGATTCTCGAGATTCATGGGCCGTTTCGCGAAGATCTTCGATCCGAACCTTCGCATCTACTCTCTCTTAGAGGATGAACCAGGCCTTCGCTATCGCAAGAATATAGCGATCGAAGAGCTATCGCTCAGCCGCTGCGCGTATTACGAAAGCCGTATTGCCCGAAGGGGGCATGCTGCAAGAGCGTCGGTGAGTGGTAAGCGCGGGAGGCGTGCCCGAAGGGCAGCGGCAGCAGTGTGGTTCCAGGTGCCGTCGCTAGATTGAGATCTGCAGGGTGGCGGGGACTTCGACTGCCTTGTATCGGGTGAAGAGAAGGGGGCGGTAGGCTTAGTAGGGCTCGAACCTACAATATAACCGTTATGAGCGGTACGTTTCAACCAATTAAACTATAAGCCCCTACGAATCGCTACATGCAATTCGCTCCCTTCGGGAAGAGCGGACGGAAAGAGGAGGCCTTTGCTCTATCTGCTTTTTCCTCTTCCCAGGAATGAAGAATTGGATAAAAAAAAAAATGATTTTCTTATTGTTTATATATATAGAATATTATATATCTATTATTAATTATAATAATATAATAAAGCAAGCGGCCCTTTCACGACTCAAACTGCCGGTACGCTTTCCGGCTCGCAACGACTCAAACGGGCGGGGGCTCTCTATTTGCTTGCAATGCCGGCTGTTCGCCTTTAGTTAGAAGTAGAAATAGGGGGCGCCCTTTGCCCCACACTTCAAAAAAAGTACATAAGTAGTGAGAAAGAAAAACTTGGTTACGGGAACCGAAGGTTAGGCCGACTACTTACTTTAGTATAGCTGCACTTAAAAAAGCGTATTCCTACCTCCTTTTCTTCCCCTTTCTGTCAATGTTGCCAATTCCCAGAATACTAATAATGTACCCTCGCGCATACAGTTGCCCAACCACTTTCTTCCTCCGACTTCTTTAGCCACTTCCGCATCTGTCGTATTCGGGAGAGCTTGCTTTGTGGCGGAGCATTTAGCAATGCCAGCAGCCTGGTGAAGGCTGGCTGTCTGGGGACAGGTTAAGGCAGGGCCTGCTGGGCTTGCTTCTCATGAGATTGGGTGAGGGAATCAGAAAAGGGGCTCATAAACCGGGCGGGCGGGCTTTTGGGCACACGGAAAAGGGGAAGTGGATGGAGGGTGGTTCTCAGCTAGAGTTGGGGGTGGGGTCGCTATAGTGGCTAGGGTGAGTCTTCTTACATGGCTGGACGCCCGGCTCTAGACGAAGCTGCAGGGGTTACCACCACATCCTCTCCCGATAGACTTGAAGCTTTTCATAGTCAGGCGGGGTAGAAAATCTTCTCTCAAAAAGAGACAGACCAGAGATGACAAGAGGAAGGTATTCGATTCAAAAAATAGAAGGCAGTCAGAACAGCTTCAGCCCATACAAGTAGAAATCTCAATGTTAGGTACAGACCCCAACATTCCAGTAGAAATAAAATATCTAAGCCTTGGGCTGAAGACATGTCCTAATCTACGATGCCACAACAAAAAAGGGGGAGTAGAGGGAACACACCAGACACAGCAGAAAAGGCAAAAGACTGAGGTAAACGAAGTTTCTCCAAAAAAGAGAGCTTGCCAACTCTATGGTCCTTCCCAATCCCCTTACTCCATAGGGCCTCTCGCATGAGATCCTGACAAGACAGGAGGTAGGAGAGAAATATAAGCATTTATTTCAAGCCGGAAAGAAGATTCACTGAGAGAGCGGGAAGATGAAAAAGAGCAGAACATATTCGATGATAACGAGAGAGAGTACCAAGACTAGCTAGAGGGGATTGTTCGGAGTTTGCAGTTTAAACAATAAGGAACTTAGGTGGAGAACGAAGAGAAGAAAGAAGTGAAGAATCACCAGTCATATTCTTCTTCTTCGATGCACCCGAAGCATGTTCAGCTGCAAGAACCTGATCTGAAGCACCCTAAGTAATAAAAGATCGACCCCCAGCACCCAACCTAGTAAAGGGGAGAAAGTCGAGTCTCCTCGGATCTCACATCAGCAACTGCTCTCTCAATGTCTGGTGGAGGAACTCGATGTTGAATTGAGGATCTAACATTCTCGAACTCGGGCCTCAA
>NC_044904.1:29914633-29927133 GCF_001633185.2 Quercus lobata
GGTAGAACGAGGAGAGGGGGAGTTGTGCCCATTCTCTCTCCGGACACGAGCAGAAACATCCAAATTTAAGACCGAATACATGTACATGACGGAACGACATATTAAAAAATACGTGATCTGATTTAATAGGCTGCCTGCAAAAAGAGTTTACCGACCGCATAACAATTCATTCTTGTGTGTAGTGCGTGGAGCCGTGTCTCCCGAACGATCATAGTACGGCCGCTCATCTAATATCAAATCAATCGGTAGATCTAACTTCCCTTCCCCCATACCATAGCCGGAAGGGATAGCGTATCTACAGAAGAGAGAGTACGGGCCCTTACCCTTCATTTTGTTTAGACGCGGCTCGAATGCCTTTACGCTATAGGCTGTGTTAATCATGCTTCTTTTTTGACAGAAAACAAACTCTTTTTACATGACAACAGTCGCGACTATAAAGGGCGGGGCGGTAAGCTCTCTATCAACAACAGGGGGGCTGTTCTCCTTTGTCAACTCCTTGCTTGTGTCGTTGACAAAGTCAACCGAGCCTAACCAAAGCGTCACAACAACATCCAAAGGTTGACAAAGTCAACGCTAACTAAGGACCGGGGCGAGCGGAATTCAGTAGAGGCTCGAAGAGGGGCTTCCTAAGCGAAGGGCCGAAGGCGGCTTTGCTATCCATCCTACTATACTACCGAAGGGCGGCAGGCAAAGCTGCAAGGAGATAGTGCGGCTTTCTTTGTTCTCATGACAGAGTGAGGGGCGTTATCCATCCGCCGATAGAGCCGGCTTATAGTGAAGATCCGCTCATATGCTGCATGAGTTAGCGATCAAGCGGAAAAGGACCTGCTGGCTTCTTTTCTTTCCGGAGCAGAGCTGCCTTGCTCGTAGCTCCGTATTAATATAAAAGGGGATGCAGGGTGAAAGAAAAATAAGAAGCAAGTCTTGACGGAGTAAAGAGCCACCTAACGGTGGTTCTGCGCCAAGTGCGATCGATTGTCCTTCCTTTATAGATTGAACTACCGTAACTCCACTCAACCAACAAAGTGAATTCCATACTCAAAGTTGAGTTACCGTACAAACTCAATATCTATAAAAACTAAGGGGGAAGAGTTTTTACTGAAGCCGAAAGGTATCCTAAAGGAATGGCAGGCACCACAATCCACCCAGACGCGGCCATCATAAATGGTTCGTGCGACGGCGGCGGAGGCAGGTTCGGGATAATCCATTCAATCTTCTTCTTTTTTTTCTCTTTTTTCTGAATTTTCCTCTTCCCATGGAACTCCCTCTTGAAACATTTCCAGAGACTCGAGTCTTATTTCCTCTTCTTTCGGTGGAGTTTCCTCTCTAGGTTCTTCTTACAGCCTTATCCCTTTTCAAAATTCTTCTTCCCTTAGCTTAGGATCGCCTTTGGAAGCCGGAACGCAGGGGTCGATCCAGATGTTCCTCACAAAGCCAGATAGTATTAATAGCATTAATTGTAGTGATGGTAGGGGGATGCTGGAAATCGGACACTTTCTCGGCCCAGCATGTTGAGACCGGAGCGTGACTAGGGAGCGAGTTCTTAAAAACCCCCATTCTATCGTTGGGGTTCTTAGGAGTTTCCTGTTCATCCGCCACGTTGATTTTTCCTTCTTTTATGAAATCTTGGATTTTTTGCTTCAATTCAAAGTCTAGCTTGCACCCGTCGCATGGCCCGGTCCCCCCTCATTGGGGACCTAACAAAATTCTGCCAATTCCTTCCGCCCCCACCCCCCAGATACATACATACTTTTCTTCCTTTCTCCCATAAAGCTTCCTTTCCTGAATCTTAGCTCTTCTCTTTCTTATTTATTCTTACTACTATCACTTTATAAACCAGGCTGGCTGAAAAAAACCGTAACGTATCAGGGTAGTACGCCTGGAACAAAAAGGTTCGTCGTACAATTTCGGCGATTACAAAAAGAAAGGAGTATAATCCCTCTCCCCCTTAGTGTCTTTCCACTTCCGTCGTTCAGGAACAAACACTTCGCCTAATTCTTTGGAATCCCGGCCCGGTTTTCCCCCACTAACCAATTACGTTACGACCACTGAACAAACTTGGTTGACGAACATGGTTTATGCGCCGCTAATGTAGCGGCTTGTCGAGCATTTGACAAACTCACACCATCCATTTCAAATGGGATTTGTCCCGCGGACACACGAGCAATCCAACCCGTAGGATTTCCTTTTCCTCTTCCCATTCTTACTTCTGTAGGTTTCCCGGTAATAGGAAGATCTGCGAGAACTCTTACCCATATCTTACCATTTCTTCGGAATTGCCCGCTCATAGCACGATGGAATTGTCCGATTATAGCCCGACGCGCTGCTTCAATGGCTCGATATGAAAGACGACCGGCTCTACAACTTTTAGTGCCATATCTTCCAAAACCAAGTTGTGTACCGTCCGGTTTGCAACCCCTACGACATCTGCCTTTACGATATTTACTAAATTTCGTACGTTTCGGATATAGCACGTCCCTTTTTTTTTTTACTATATGAAATCCACACTTTGACACCTAAGATTCCGTAACGAGTAGATACTTCCGCAGGAGCATAATCGATTTTCTGGTTAAATACATTACGAGATGTTTTTCCATACTTTCCGCATTCAGTTCTAGCTATTTCTGCGCCTTCTGATCGACCTGAACAACATATACGGATCCCCTCAACCCCTTTTTTCATTACTAATGGAATATCCTTAACTATTTTACTAAAAATGGAACGAAATGATCTTGTTTTGTTTCTCAGTTGAAAAGAGATGTCTTGAGCAATCAGAGAAGCACTTTGATAAACAGATTTGATCTTGACCGACTCAATTAAGGTATTAGTCTTTGTTCTATTAGACAACAAAGATCGCATTTTTTTCACTTCGTTCAAATAAGAGTTGTACCCGTATGGAATTCTTCTGTTTCTCAGTATGATCTCTATCATCATCTCTATTCCCTTTATAAATTCTCCTATCCCACCCAGGTCTATGAATTTCTCTATCAATTCCATTACCCTATCCTTACCCATGAGGTTCCAACATTTGATCCTTAATTGACCTAGGAGTTGTTCCCGGGCATCCTCAAAAAAAAGGTTCTTATACATCCCAACCCCATCCCTTGGAAATAAAAAGGTAGCACCGAAGAAAGGAAAGAGCGAGATGGTTGTTTTTGTTGTTCCCGCGAAGCGAAGATCATTCGCTTGGCGAATGAAGTGGGTCAACCTCTTTTTGGCTTCGGCCAAACACTTTTTCTCGCTGGTCGAGCTTTCTACAAAAAAAGCGATGCGAGAACGTATTCTCTTATCTAAGCTTCTTCCCTGTGCATTCGCTCCCCCCGTCGTAGATAGTTCAGCCACGCCCGGCGCCACGAAATGATTGAGAACTACGACGGGGTCGAAATCCATTTTGTTCTTTGTATTCAATAAGTATTGCATGACCGAATAATTCAAGGAGGGGAGCACTGTAGGGAGGGTCCTTTTAAGTAGAGGAGTCGTCGGGCCGTCGGAGCGGGACTTCTTTGGGAAAAAGAACTTGAATAACTTTGTTTTTCTGAAGGAGTCGTCATTTTCTGTCAGGAACGCTATGTCATTTACAACCCCGGCGTATTTCGGATGCTTGAAGGCCCCGCTGACCCGAAGTGATTTAGAAAGATTCTTCTTTATCTTTATCAATGGTGATCGGTCATGGTATCCATAGCGTTGCTTCTTTTTCGGCCAAATCCTAATTTCGTTTTGCTTCTCCCGGTCGTCGAGCCTGATCGACTCGACTCTTTTCCCTGCCCCCCGGCCTCCCACTTCGTTTCGTTCTTCTTCTGTATCGCCGCTTGAATGAAGACACCCGATCGGCCCGACTTTCCCAAATGCCCACCACCGGCCCTTCTCCTTTCCGGGTCTGGATTTTTCCCGTCGTTTCAGTAGTCGTGGTCGACGGGGAAGAAAGAAATGAATGAATGTTCTTTTGGGAAAATGTATAATAAAACACCTACCGAGACGAAAGCCAAAGGTGAGTCTCGTAGGTGGACGTATCGAACCGAAATAAGATCTCAGGTTGACATCTTGATACACTGATTTACCATAATAATAAATAGAGTCAATGGTGACTCCGCCGTGGGAAGAGCCGCTTCTTTCTTGCTTGATAGGGGGGGCTTCCATTCACCAACGCAGACTAAAAGTGCTCTCCGAACCGTGCTGGACAGTAACCCATCACACGGCTCTCAAACCCAACCTGTGGTGGATCCCGGGGGACAAAGTCAAAGCGCTTGATCTTTTGCCCCATACTTTGAGATGCTCCTCCCCGCCGATCAAGCAGCGACGCTGCTTGTGATAGGCTTAGCTTTAAGCCGCTATCGTTCGGTTCGAATAAGTCAAGTCCCTTCGGTCGGTTCGCTCAGGTGGTCTTCCCTTATCTTCCCTAATGTTCAGAGTAGTTATAGTTTGAGAAAGGAGCACCAGCCGAGCACCCTGAATGAATAAGAAAGGGACAACAGAGGGAATCCATGATTCTTATTCAACCGAGTTGAAGCTAGCAACATGTCGATTACACACCGGAGGTTGGTTGGTAAGAACTGGGGACAAAGCCCCCTAACCTAAGTGGGCCTACCAGCGAAGCAACTGGTACTTGATTGGGCGGGGGGGCGGTTTGGTTTCGTGCAACGCCCTCGCAGCAGGAAGAGGTAGTTGTCATTTGAAAGGAAACGCCCTTTCTATGTTATTAGTAAAGCCTAAACGCCCTGCAATCTTTCTAAAGCGCTAACGCGCCTTATATTATACAATTAGAAAAGCAACCTTTCGCCTTTATTGATATGATATAAAACAAGCTTACTTACTAATAGCAACAAGCACCTTCTTTCTCAAAGTCAAGGCTCTTCTCCTTTTCTACGAATCTACAACTCTCTTTACTGAGAGAGACTCCACCCATATCCCTACTAGTGGTTTTTCTTCATTTTCCATTCTAATTTGTTTGACAGCTTAAACTAGGTTCCATTTTAGATGGGTTTTCGGTCTTAATCAAAATAGGTCAGGGGCGCGTCGGAACGGTCGGTGGCTGCTTAGTCTCATCCGAGAGTCTAATCTCTTTGTACTGCTTTTTTTTGAAAAAAAAAAAGAAGGAAGGGGGTCGATTTAGGCTCCTTCCCTTCCACTGCATAGCTGCGCTAGCAGGTACTATGAGCCCTCTGTCCCACGCATCTAACCAGCTCGCGTGGTTCACCGGTTCCACCGAAAACTCTAATTTGTTGAAGCGGAGCATAGTGCGCTTTAGGCGCCGAGCGAGAAACGTCTCTTCTTTCGTTTCGGTTTATTCACTGATCTGAAGCACTTGTTTTCTTATTAATTCCAGGGGCGGCGGCGTTCTTGAATGAAGTCTATCCGAACCGAATTAGCACTTCTCAAATCAGGCTAGGCCTCTCCAGCTGAGCTGGGCGCCGGGGCCCTGGATGCGCTAGCGATCGGCACATAGGGGAGTGGTTGCCCGGGTTTCTCGGCCTGGTATCCTGCACCTCGCGTTCATGATATCTACATTCAACTGTGCCCCGAAGACACGGTCGAAGCACGCCCGCCCAGTGTGCTTCTTTCACGACATGCTCTGGTCCCGGGGTCTTCCAGTGGTCTTCTAGCGTTAGAAGAAGTCGTGTCCGGGACGGACATCTGCAACGTCCTCCCACGCTTTTTTGATTTGAAATATAAGACAAACTGAAGAAAAAGACTGACCCATTCGGTGACTTTCGCGGTCGCCCTCACTGAACCGACTTGAATCTGAACTACGATTCAGACCAAGTCTTACCGAAATCGGATTTCCTTTTCGTGCCATATGCGCTTAGACTTTCTTTTTTCCCCCTTTTTCTTCCCGGTCCAATATTAGTTCTCGAAAGTCTTCGTTTCCGTGTAGAAGCAAACTCTCCAAATTTATGACCAACCTTTCCTTCAGTGATCTTACAACGAACAGGAGTTTTTCCATTGTAAATTCGTACGGAGCAATTAACGAATTCCGGCAAAATAGAAGATCTACGTGACCAAATTTTCCTGTTCAAAAGAAGATCTCTCTTCTTCTTCATTCTCAACAGGAATGCATCAACAAAACTGCCCTTCCATATAGATCGTCGTGGCATGAACTCAGAATTTCTTCGTAGTACGCTTCTACTTTAATTAAAGCTTGCTCCTACTCCTCCTCCTTCTTCTTTAGTACAGAATCGTCGTTGGTCCTTCTTTTTATTTTCGCTTCTCTTTCTTACGCAATTAAAGCCCATTCCCTTACCGGATAAGCGTATTTCCCGACACGATAGACCTATTAATGGGTCTTTTTTTTTTGTCTTCGGTGGAGAATCTTGCCTTTCTTTTTCTATATCCCCTCTGTTCCCCACTGACCATCTTCCGAACCCTGGTGAATTAGTTTCTTTCATGAGGTCAATACTGGAACTAGTCCTAATCTCCGTACACGATTTAGTTAAGTCAGACTTTTTCCCCTTCCTTCTTTTCTTTCTTTCTCTTCTAAGCAGGAATAAGTCTTAATCCATTTAAGGAGCGAGTAAGCCCTGGTTCTTTTCTCCGATGGTTGAGCATTTTCTTTCTTATACGCAATATTTCCTTATTGATTCTCTTTTTTTCTAATAGTCTAATTGCCATGGTAACCAAGATCCATAATATGAAAACAAAAATGAGAATTCGAATACGATACGAGATCATAGGCAAACGCAACCCCAAATTAGAATACGAGACAGGATTCCACCCATCAGTATGTAACCCCCACAGCTCCCTTAGTGCTCAAATTTCTCTGTATGCCTGGGTTTTCCCCCTTTGTTCGCGACCACAAAAAAAAGAATGGAATTGTAGTTTTGTTTTTCTAGTCCCATGAATCTCCGACGATTCCCCTCTGAACACCTACTCTACTAACTCATAACCTTAAAATCTCATTTTTTTCTATAAGTTAGTCTAATAGATTAGCATTCCGCATTCCATTTGGAAAGCCTTTTCGCTTATGAGACTAACTCCAATGAATGCCACCAACAAGAAAGCTAAGTTTGCCGCCCTAGCCTTTCTAACCATTGGTTCCAGGATGACAACCAAAGACTAAAGCCCGATCCGAGCAAGATCGTCGAGACGTCTACGCGTGGGGCCATTGCTGACGCCCCTTGCATTCCAAACAATTGCAATTGTGGAAATTTTGGAAATAGAGTGGAGTGGGGCTTAGCCCCAAGTTTGGATTGTGCCCTAGTAGCCGCGCTCTTACCCAGGTGCTGCCATTTGTTTGCCTTGTTCGGAGGCTCCGGTTTCAAATCTTTCTCAAAGATAGATTGATTGTGGGTCCTGAGAGGAGCTATTGGATTCTTCATCATGATCATTGGAATGAAGAGGCTTTGAGGACCTTCCTTCTAAGGAGAAAGCGCGAACTTGTCTCTGTATGGCAACCACTAAAAAAAGATAGTGAACCTTCGGTTTATTGGATTCCGGGCCGGATGGATCCAGTGCATAATCCGTAGGGGGTCTTGATTATCAACAAAATTTCTGCCAACTAGTTTCTCTTCCTGCTGTCCCCGTGAGGCAGAGCTACCGCCGGTATTAGGGGCTTCGTTAACCGAAGGCTATTTTCCAATAGCGAAATACTCCGGTTGTTGAAGAACAGGAGCTTGGGGATTGTTATCTAGTTCAAGCTCTTCGCCCCGAGGACCATCTTCAATGGTTTGCATGTAAGCAGCAGCAACATCTGAATCACAAGGGCTAACTTCAGTGGTAGAAGCCCTGACTTACTTAAAAGCTTCTGGATTGGTTGGGTCATTAGCATGAAAAAAAACCGGAGCATTATTTGCAGCTTCAGCCACACCAGCATTCACCTCAGCAGGTGCATTTTGAACAGTAGCCGCATTATCAGCAGCAGGCATCGTTTCAGTGGTAGGCGCTGCCCGTATTGGTAGCATTGGTTCTTGGAACATAGGCCATTCTCGTTGTGCTGACTACTCAGAGAGACTCTTTAGGAGTCAAATTATCCGCTTCGGCTTGCCTCTGGAAGCTCTATTTTGATACCTTAGCGGACTACTTGTTTGAAGCTTTCAATATCTTGTTCTCAATGACCGGATCTCGCACTTCCTTCCCCACCCACCTACCCTCTTTACCAGGTAAATTTCCCTCAAATTCAATGAGACAAGTCCCTTCTTCGCTATGCGAGACTGGCAACAAACAAGGCTTGTTGCCTTTTAGTAGTCAGGAAATGAGACCTCGTCAACTACTTCGTTTTCTGGACAAAGAGAAAGCACAACAACCTTGATCTGCGGCTTTGAACCGATTGGAGGGAGTTCTAACGATCGTAGCGTAGGCCGAGCACTCTTCTCGATCCAATACAATTTTTGGATGCACTCTCGCCTTAAGTGGCTGAAACCTCTATGTGGAAAAGTTTCTTATTGCAAAATGAATGGCATTCTAGAAGCTCTCACTAAAACAAGGACTTCCTATACTGTACTAACAGTAGAGTCAGTGGACATAGGGCATGTCCCCCTCCTGACGTTCCCCTAGCGGGTGAACTACCAATAGCGATTGAAGCTCCTTATGCCCGGTTCCGTTCTCCCCTAAAAACGAAAGCAATTTAGCTACTAGTCCGAAAGCCAGAAGCCGAAGGCCAATGACACTAGCTAACTAGCTGATAGAGATGCCACAGCTGCTTCTTCTGGAAGAGCTGCAAAAGCGAATACCACTACGTTAGCTGCCTCCTTTGCTGATAGAGCGGCAGAAGGCGGGTACGACGTTTCTGCTTATATCCCGTTCCTCCTTGGATATAGACGAATGCCCCTTCCTATAACAACCTGACACACTGCGGTGCCCTTAGGGGCACCCCCGATTACCGGTCCCCTTCGCGTAACTTCCATTCCTTAGTTTGAGCTTGCTCGCGAACTAAGAAGGTTGGCATGTGTATGGCTGCGAGAGCGACGGAGAAGAGGATTTAGAGACAACACGTAAAGCCGAGTTACCCCAACCAACGGCTGCCTTTGCTAACCTTGCCTTCTTATCTGAACTAACGCACCATCAACATTCTTCTTCGAATTTCAATCAACAAAAAGAAAGAGGAATTCTGAATAAGATGGACTACTAGAGCCACGGTAGCGAGCCATAAGCTAGCCTTGTCGTAGTATTAGGAGCGATGGAGCTTGCCCAGTGAAAGGAATATGTAGCGAGTCACGGGAATAATAGAAAAGCACTCTTCGGGGCTCACTATCACCTCTATTACATAACCTCTCTCTGGTCTACTCTCCCTCCGAGGATGGTCACTCAACCTATGGAAGAGCCTGGCTTAGGTCGAAAGGGCTTCCCAGCAGAAGCAACTTCGCCTTTCCCTTTTCTCTTGAATGAAGAGTCAAAAGGAAATTCAATTGTGGCTGGACACGGGAAAAGGCATATTCATTGCGGATTGACCAAAGAAGTCATTTCAATGGTGATTTTAGCCCTTTCCCGAGGCCATTCTGAACGTTTAGTTTTTTAGAAATACCTGAAGCTTTGCTCCTTGGCAGGCTAGACTTCTTTCAGACCCGTATGATGTGCCTCTTTCGGTTGCTTTCTAGCTTTACCGAATGAAGTGAGTCACCTTTCTCTTCTGTTTCCGTTTTCAGACAAGTAGCTAAGTCGTGTTAATCCTCTTCTGCCTTTCCTTGCTTTGCTTTTAAGCTGGCTTCCTTTGATGCCCACTGCTTCGTCAATACGGCAACATGGAATCCGCATCTGAATTAGCAGCTTCCTTGCTTGAGCAGCCTTTCGCCTTTGGCTTCCTCTTTCTAGCTCTCTCTTCCTTTCGTCATCTGGAAAAGAAGATAGATAGTAGTGATGAATGAGTATAATAGTTGTGATCTTTCTTACCTTAATCTTCCGCGGCCTCTCCCACTTTTTCATTAGGGCGATCTCCTTTTGACCCTCGCCCTATCTATTAATTAATGGAGAAAAGAAAGGGAAGGCTGAGTTAAGGAGGAACAAGTTAGCTCATAAGTCAGTCTGTTTACGACAGATAAGGAAAGGAGGGGATAGATTAATCACTAAGAGCAAAAGCTCGCTACTGGCTAGCTTTAGCCGCTTTAGTCCGAGATATAGAGAACTAGCCTTCGCCCTTGCCTTCCGCCTTTCCGACTACAAGCAGGGAACAAATCCCTTCCTAGCCTTCCTTTAGCTGACAACAAGTGGCACTTTAAGCATTAGTCGCTATAGTACGATTGTTCGTAGGTTGACTGACTCCCCTCCTTCCCAAACTCATCCTCAAAAAGAAATCTGCTTTCATCAAAGGTCGGAACATAACGGACAACATAGCCTTAGCCCATGACCTTGCGCATCGAATGAAACTCAAGTTTGGCTGCAAGGCTCAGCCTGTGTTAAAGTTGACGTTTCTCAAACTTTGAACAACCTGAAATGTAGTTTTCTTCTCAAGACCCTGGCCAAGATGGGCTTCTCCTCAGAATGGATTGAGCGGGTCCAGCAGTGTGTCTGCACATCGAGAGGTTCGGTCCTGCTGATAAACCGTGAACCCTGTGGCTTCTTCTCCCCGGAATGTGGCGCCATAGGGGGATCAAGTCACAGGTCTAGTAGATGGGGATACCCTATATTCTATTCGGAAAGAGAGAGCCTTCATCAAGTACATCTATCAATCATCTGGTCTTGAATCTCTTGTCGTACAATCAGATATCGAGTGCCCGCCACCCGGAGGGATTGATTGCCCAGAAATCGATCGATTGCCCACAGACCCATAGTGAACGTGTGAGTGTGGGATAGCAGCACCCGAGCCCGAGAGAGGGAGAGGGCGACAGAGGGATTGATTTCCCAGATGGATCGGTGAGCCCCGCTTGAAGTCTGCGAAAAAGGATTCAACAAGATCTGGCAAGATCATCTTTTCCATCTGGACAAAGAGCGAGGCACTGAACTGATCCGCTGCTTGAACCGATCCCGCTACTGCTCCTAAGGATTTGCCTCCATAGACTACTACTCCAGCGAAAGCGATAGCCAGTGCGGTGGGTGGACATGGTTCCATAGAGGCGACCGAAGGCGAGAGGAAAGCTTTTTCTTCATCACAGTGACCTTCCCCAGCAAGCATCCTGAAGCAAAGAAAGAGTTTGGTTGAAATGTTTATAAATATCGCACGCTTGTTATATTTCTTTATATAGTTATAACACTAAGTGCCTATCAATTAGTTCCAAGAAAGCGCCCGTTCGCGTCAAGAATAGAGGTTTTTGATGTAGTTGCTTGTAGTTTTCTTTGATTTCGTCGAGATAAAGTGGGTGTTCCGTGTACCTTAATACAAGATCGAAAAGAATGCTTTGCATTCCAAGTGAGATGCCCAACAAGTCCCATGTCTTTCTTGGTCGGGCCAACCCAACCGGCGATTTCCGACAAGTCTTCCTTCATTTTTAGAGCAAGAAGCGGAACTACAAGAAAGCTTTCTTTATCTTTATGGATAACCAATCCATTTTCAAATATAGTTGGGAGACTCTCCCCAAGAAATGGGTAAAACAAATGGAAAGATCGGAACATGGGAATAGATCTGATACCAATACGGACTACCCATTTCAATTGTTGTGCTTTCTTAAATTACATACCTATACAAGGGTTCAAGTTTCGATCGATATTTGCGGAGTGGATTATCCCTCTCGAAAACGAAGATTTGAAGTGGTCTATAATTTACTGAGTACTCGGTATAACTCACGCATTCGTGTACAAACCAGTGCAGACGAAGTAACACGAATATCTCCGGTAGTCAGTCTATTTCCATCAGCCGGCCGGTGGGAGCGAGAAGTTTGGGATATGTTTGGTGTTTCTTTCATCAATCATCCGGATCTACGCCGTATATCAACAGATTATGGTTTCGAGGGTCATCCATTACGAAAAGACCTTCCTCTGAGTGGATATGTGGAAGTACGCTATGATGATCCAGAAAAACGTGTGGTTTCTGAACCCATTGAGATGACCCAAGAATTTCGCTATTTCGATTTTGCTAGTCCTTGGGAACAGCGTAGCGACGGATAATTAAGAATCAGAATAGGTCCAGTCCAGGGGACAAATCAATAGGAAATGCTATTTGCTTTGTAAGAATAAGAATAAACTTCTATGAAATGAAAGAGTTTCGCGGGAATTGTTTTGATCGTCGGATATCATTGAGAAATAGGAAGAAGTGTTATCGAACGATTTCCTGCAATTCTTCCCGGTATGGAATGGGTAAAGAATCAAGCTACAAGTCTCGATCTATACAAAACGCATTGGGTTTTTGTGTTTCTTTCGGTTTCATTGATAGCAGAAGAGCCTTACTCGTTTAGGGGCCTGAAAAACGTAATAGGCTGCTACTCCAGGCTCGCTTCGCTTCTTCAAGCTCCGCCCCTTACTTGAAAACGAAAGCGCTAACCCGCCTTATATTATTTAGTAAAGCAACCTTTCGCGCTAGGCGCTCACGTTTTTTGTCTGAGTGGAAGCTGGCGGCAGGGCTTGCTTAACCGGATACACGGAATTGGGATCTCTCCCGCATGCAACTTTTTTATCGGGAAAGCCTCGCTTATTCAAAGGAC
>NC_044904.1:29932133-29979633 GCF_001633185.2 Quercus lobata
GGAAAGGTGAGCAGCTATAGCTTCATTGTTCATCTTCCCCTCGCTACCGGATGAGTGAACTCTACCCGTCTATGCTTGATGGGATTGGATTCAATCAACGGACTCCCCTTGCCTCCTGGATCCACTGGACGAGTGGAAGACATTGAGAAGGGCTTCACATCCCTTGCAGGGCTTTGAGCTTTGAAACTTGGTTGCGCTCCTCCGATTGACAGATTCCTGGAAAAAAAGAACGCCTTGAGGCGGAGGATTGTATCTGGAAATGGAAGCTCTGTCCCCCTCACACTATATTTTGAATTAGGGGCTTGCCTCTCTTTCTCTCTCTACCGCCTGTGTCTATCTCCTGTCAAGTGTGCTTGTGCTCCCTGCCACGCTACTCTCACAGCAACCGTAACTGTGTGACTAACAACAACAGTACCAGTTCGTGCATCAGTGGTTCAAGTGCAGTGCCCAGAAACGGTTCAAAGATCTATGGCGACATAAATTTCCCAACAAATCTATGGGAAGTATATTATAAATAATAATAAAGTAAGTGGCCTTAGTTTCATAACCTAAAGCACCGGTCTTCTTATCAACAGCAGAAGCAACCCTATGGGAGTCTCTTGGGTTCTCCTCTATGATTCACTTGGGTATGTATACTTTTTTTCTCTCTGGAGACATGGCTATCGTATGTCCACAGCGTTACAACTCGAGTTTTGCTCCGCATCAAACAACTCATCACGTGGGTATTCTGTATTCATCTTCCAAGCTAGATTAGAAATTGTTTTTTACATTTACACTGGGGCTACCCATCATATGACGAGCAATCTGGCTGCATTTGTCTCATCCTCGCCGTACCAAGGCAAAAGTGTCGTCTTCACCGGTGACCACACCCCACTCTCTATTTCAGACATTGGTACGATCTCTTTATCATCTCGTTCTGGCAATGTTCCTCATCTCAATGATGCTATGTTGCTTCCTAAAGTCAGTCTCTCAAAAGATTTGATCGGTTGGACAACTTTTTGATGATCGCCAAAGCTATGCCATCTTTACTCCGACTTCCTCTGTGTTGTCAAGGATCTACACACGCATAATGTCATAGCTATAGGGTGCCGCCCGTAGCCAACCCATATATGCTTTAGACCTTGATTTTCCTCTGATTTATTTGTGTAGCTTCTTCATAACAAAGAGCTTCCTGATCTTAGGCAACTAAGGGCTTTTAGAGGTCTTCTTGTTGGTTGTTAGGTCTTCGACTACATGGAACACAAACAAGAACGCTTTCAATTGCTTCCTGCATCCGCTAGTTCTTTATTCTCTTCTTGGTTTAGCTGCCAGCTGGCCAAACACGGGCAACACCTACGAATTCCACTCTTCTGATTATTTTAATTCCATTAGCCCTTTTGCATTCTGATGTATGGGGCCCATCGCCTCTTTCTTCTTTCTTTGGTTATCGCATTCCTTTCTTAGAACTAATTCATAGGGGGTTAGTTCAAAGCTCGTTTATGGATGATGTATTTCGTTATAAAAAAAAATGCATTAAGCACAAACCTTACTAGATAGGGGGTACTTCAGTGCTTTCGGCTTTTTAAAGCTAAGGTTGAGAATTTCTTCTTTTGTCATCGGATTCCAGTTTTGCACTAAGATTCAGGGGGGGGGGGGGGGGGGGGATCTGTCTCATCAGCTTTCTCTCAGTTTACAGCCACTCATGGAATTGATCAAAAGTTCTCCTGCTCATATACCTGCCCAGATACGTCAGAAGCTTGCACCTCGCTCTTCTAATAAATAAAAAGAGCAGCCTGCATCTTTATCATCTTCTAGTAACGACCAGTTGTCTACGGATTCTCCCTCATACTCTATCGCAGCGGAGCCATCGCCATCTCTGCGCTTGAATGGTTCTCCCCGGCCCTGCAGCAAAGGAAAAGTTCTTTCTCTAAATCGGGCCCGGGACATTCAACGAAAAAGGATGACCCGATGTTTTGCCCTTTCTCCCCCCAAAAAGGCCCGGATCCTCTATTTATTTATAGGAGAATCTGCCTGCCCCGCTTTCCTCCCCCGCGGAAAGAGCTCGTTCGCCAAGTCCGAACTCCCACTTTCTCGTCGATGACGGCTCTCCTCGATGCTAGCAACCGCGTTTGACCCTTTTCCGTGCTTCTTTCCATTTCCTTACATTCTAGCTGAAGCAGAGACTTTACCTTTACTTAGATAGAGAGGGGCAGCGGTACCACGCCCTTCCGTGCTCGTAGGTTGACTTCCCTATGCATCCCGACTAAGGTCTCACAAACGTGCACTTCCCTTATGCATCCAGTCGCTTCACTAATGTGAATAGGTTATACATTATACACATTATACAGAAGGGTGGGTTGGTTATATACTCTTATGCGCGTTCCTTCTTCGAACCTTTTGGTATGTATTGCCCCCTAACTATAGATCAGATCCACCAGACGAGAAACTCAATTCCGCACTGCTGCTGAGTCGTCGGACTTATCCACCAAGGGATTCGTGGAATTTCTGTGGATTGCGTTGGAGGAAATCTACCAAAGCTAGGCAGATAGATAGACTCCTTTCCCGCTGCTAAGGGAGAGCAAGAAACAAAATCAAATGATTGTTTTTTAATCGGCGCCCCCTTTTGGGTATGCAGGTACTAAGAGTCCTCTCACTACCAACCAGCAGACATCATCTGGCTGGGTCTTGCCGGTATCAACAACAAGAAAAAAAACAACCAAATGGAAACAGCAACTAACTATGGCTCTTGGCCTAGACAACGTCCTAGGCGTAGGAGATCGGAGCAACAGGGAACGCCTAGACGACGTTTTTATTCTTGGGCTGCTGTAAGTAGATCGAGAGGTCGTTCCGCCCCTTGTCCCCGAATTTGGGTAATACGTTCTAAAAAAATATTGCTCCAATCTGACCTAGCTGGCGAGCGATCCCAGTTCGCGGCAGAGAACAAGACAGCAAGCGAGCGTACCTTTGTTCGCTTCTTCTCCACCAAGCACGGAAGTTTAAGGATAACTGTAGGTCGGTGGCTACCTAAGGAAACTCCGATTCGATCCGCCCCCCGGCCGGGAGGCATCTATCTCATCCCGATCACAAGGAGAGGTTCACCATGATGGGGGTACTTCTTTTTTTTTCCCTTCCAGAAAGAATGAAATGCATAGGGGACCATCCTTTTGTTGCGGCATGCTCCTCAGATTTACGGATTCGCAGGGGGCCTCGGGCCCTACTTAGTTGCCTAACAATGACAAAGGCTTGCGAAACTAAGTAGGGCCTTTTGAATGGAATCTTAAGTAATCTATCAGTGGTGTGAAGCGGCTTTGCCCCTTTTCAGTAGGGGAGCGAAAGGTTAGACCTTAGAAAGTCAGCGAACAGCGGTTCTTCTATGTAGGTATGGCGTTCCCCCTTGACTCTCCTAACGTCGAGCTAAGTGACTTCGTAACCTTTGCGTAGCGTAGTAGAATGAAGGCTATGCACCGACGCTCTCTTATCTATTAGCCTAAGCGTCTTCGCTAACTCGCTCGCCTACTATACTATACTCTACTATACAATACATTAGTAGGGTAGGCTAGGCTAACCCAGCCGCTTACTTCTACTAATGTAGGTCTTTAGTAGCGTTGACAAAGAAGAACAGCCGGTTAAAAGACAGCGAATCTTTTGATTTATATATTCTAATATATATATATAGGCCAGCTTGACAAGCTACCCTTCCTCTTGATCTGAGGTGCGAAGAGAAACATCTCTTTTTTATGACTTCCACTTATCGATCCTGGCCCGGAAAAGTGACCGACCAGGGCCCTATTGATGAATGAAAGAGAGGGTTTATGAGCCCTAGCCCTGTAAGCCCACACCTGTGTAGAGTAGATCGTTCAACACCTGCGGCACAAACCCATTTTTGACCTATTGGTCCTAGTATCATAGGCGACCGAACGGCCGCCTCCTAATTACTAGACCAACCTGCTATAATAATTCCATAAACACCTAGCGAAGATATGGCAAACAAATAAAGTCCCCCCATGTTCGGATCTGACAATACCATACCATAATCAAAAGGTACAACGGCCCGAGCGACCAGACTTAACATAAATGTAGCCACTGGAGCCATTCTAAAAAGGGAGAAATTAGCACTACTTGGTGAAATAGGTTCTTTTAGAATCAATTTCAAACCATCTGCTAGAGGTTGTAACAATCCGAACGATCCCACTACATCAGGGCCCTTTCGACGTTGCACAAAAGCCATTACTTTACGTTCAGCTAGCACTAAAAAGGCTACTCCTAGTAGAAGTGGTAGAATTATTCCAAGTATTTCAGCTGGAACAGCTATGTACGTTTTAGATTTTCTATTCACTCATGATCTGACCTGGTCGACCCAATCATGATATTGAAGGATGGGACCTTTTCTCGAAAAACTCTCGGATCCCGAGAAGAGTTGAAGATGGTGCAACATCGAATCCTCTTACGTTACTTCGAATGGAATCTTAGCCCGCCTCACTTGCTTTCTTTACTGCATAAGGGCATAAACGAAGTCAAGGGATTTCCTTCTAACTAGTTGGCTGAGAGTAAGCAAGCTACCTTCATTCCACAGATTTATGGTTGAGTCAATAACATGCTCTGAGTCGGGAATCTTTGCTCTTCTCTTTTGCATTTCCGCTGCCTGCGTTCTTCTTCGTGTCCGTCCGTATCGCAAAGCTGGTCGACGCCAGCTGTAATGGTTGAAAATAGGGGGCCAACCAAGACCCCCTAAAAAGCTTTGTTCGATAAAGCAAACGATTCGTTCCGACAACTTCGGACCAGATTAACTCCTTTGAATTAGCCGATCTTACAAAATAGATCGGGCGGGCTAGTTGGGAAGGGGTTATTAGCGGAGAAAAGAATCGCTGAGAGATAGATTCTACTATTTGGTCAGGACGAATGAGTGGCTGTGCAGCATGCTCCGGAGGAGATTGACCCTTCCACGAGTCAGTCCAGTCAGAAAGGGGAGGGCCCGCTGTCTAGACTGCATTTCGGGAGTTTGAACACCATCCCATTTCAACCAAAAATACAACCCTGTCAAAGGTATCTAACCTTCCTTCCTTATGAGTGGAAATCCAACCCCGTTTTGTCTTTTTTGCATAAAAACCAGCCGGCCGGTAATCTAATATATTATATATATATATTTTTTTTGAAACCCGTTCTTCCGAAAATTTTTGAAAAGCGCATAGTTTCTCCTCCAAAAATGACCTCTCCAGTCGGGGAACGCATTAGAAATTAACCTAAACCAGTAGGTCCTTGAGCGGATCCCACGTTAGCCCCAAGACGTTGGTCTCTAACTAGAAAAGTAAATGCTTGAGCTTGAGTGAGAAGGGCCTCTTCCCCCCGCTGGTATTTTGCCTGTATGGTGTTTACCGGGCGGGACCCCGATCCGGAAGGTATGCCACTATCGGCTACTATCTATACATGTCTGCCTCCCTTGAAAGCTCCTGGTGCTGCGACTATCACCGGTAAGTTGCGTTGGATCAACATCGGGATTCAAATCAACTGCAAAAGCAACTAAGTCAACGTCTATTTGCTCTGGATCTACTGGCCCGGACGCTTGAATCTATTCCACCGCAAACAACCGAATATACTACTGCAGGATCTTGCGCAGCTTTAGAAAGGAGAGAATTTCAGAAAGTCACTCTCTCCAACCTTTTCTATCTATCTTTAGAAGTAGGGCGAGTGTCTAAAGACCGGGGTATCTCTCTGAATCAGGTTATTCACTGGACTGTTAAGCCACCGAGTCTTCTAGGGTTGATCAACCCCTTTCAAGAAGATTCATCCAAGATTCTAGATCTCGTTAAATTCTAAGGAGGAGCCCATTCCATAAGGAAGACGAGAGGAAGGCAGGCTTGAAGGCATACATAGTTGGCTGGTTATTTGTCTTTCCCATCCCTGCTGCTACTGCAGGTGCCCGGGATTCATAGATTCTCTGGTAGAGGGGAGCCGCGGTGGAATTCTTTGGTGGGCTGGCTTAAAAGAAGTCCCAATTGCAGTAGGAGTAGCTACTTGTTTTATGGCTTTCATTTTAGCTTCAGATCCTGAATCTCCATAAATGGGTATGACTGGTTAAGGTGACCAGCTTTTGTGCGGCAACCGCAAGTTAAGGTACTCTGGATTTGTTATAGCGCCACCATTTCACAATATACATTGTCCGGGAAAGCGAGTCTTGGGATTGCTGTTTTATCCTACTGACGCTCTTCTTATGAAAGTGGAGGCTTTACTCTAACTGGTCTGTTAAAGTCTCCTTGCTACGGCCTTTTTTAATATCTCCCTAGCTCGGAGGGTTACTCGAATCTTTCGTTTTTGTACTCTACTCGTTCCTTGAAGGTCCAATTAATTAATAGTAATTGGAGAACGGTTAGTGTCTGTTCTGCATGACTCTGGAACGTTATAGCTAAGGGGCGGATTCCAGGGTCCCTTGACTTGCCAAACGGTTTCCAGTATGCCTATATAGTAAGTCTTTACACACATGATAGTGGCAGCCAGGTTATCGACGATTCTACAATAGGCGGGCCGCTACCCGACTTAGTAGCGAATCCCTTCCAGGCTGGCATTAAATCTATCTTGTGCCAGTGGCTCTTGTGTGCCTCATTTATGCTGGTGGCATACCGTACCGTATTGTGCTGAACACTCACAAAAGCCGTGGCCTTCCGCTATGTTAGACCTTCCCCTAGAAGTACAATGGTTGGTCCCTCCGGAACTGGTAATCTCCGTTTGACTTGAAAGGAGCCTTGTTCAGCAGGTGCGCAGCAAGTATTTTTTCACAAGTTTGACGCAAGTCGTACCTCCCAGCCCCCTTTAGCTACTTCCCTTCACTCTCATTGAAGAAACCTTGGAAGAACTGAAAGTGAGGGAAGGAAGTTCATAGCAGTCCTAAAAGAAGGAAAGAATCTCAATTAGGCAGGTAGCAACGTCCATAGGTAAAGCGCACTTCCTTAAGGTCTTGAAGAGCCTAGGCTAGTCCTCTCCTCTACCGGCGTTGACTCTCTCTTTCCTGTTCGTCTGAGATCCCGCTCGTTCTCGTCCTTCGCTTCAGGGCCTGTCCCTCGAGTACTCCATATCCGCTTACTTCACTGCCTTCCCGCTACCGGAAGACCCCCTCTTCCTCTTACTAAGCTTTTGGCACTAAGGAAACAGGACCCACAGCCGATTCGTACCCTATTCCTAAGGCTATAGCGGAATCCCCGACTACTTAATTACCTGATGAGATAGCTTGAACAGCGGAAATCTCCGATTGAAGCTGAATCTCCTCTCCTGGGCCTAGCCCTCTTTCTTGAAGAACCTAGCCGGGAATTCACTTCCTTTTCATAGCTCGGAATGAATTTCCGTATCATCTTTCCTACGCTCGGGAAGTGCGAGATTCACTATCCTTTCTTCCGTTAAGGAAGATGAAGATGCCTTCATCAATCCAATCAAAGGGGCAAGAAAGGGTGGTTGTTCGCTTCCTTTCTTCAAAGCAGTCAATATGCGCTAAAGGTAGATATTATATATTCGTTGAGGGCTAATAAAATATATTCTCTTTCTTTCTTAGGTGACCAACCACTCCTGCCCTTGTTGCTTCTTCTCTTCTCTTGCTCACGGATGGCTTCTACCGGCTAGCTTCTTTCAAGGCAAGGGGAGCTCATCTATCCATTTCCCTCTTACGAGCCTATGCTCAGGATGTTCTTCGATCCCAGGAAGTTCTTCGCTCGTAGGCTACCCTCTTAGCCCGTTCTAAGCTTAGATCAATACCTACTGGTTCCATCCATTTGATTTCCTCGGGACTATACGAAAGAGCAAGCAACTACCTTACCCGCTCAGTCCGAGAAGGGGTCTAGGCCGGATCTTCAATCAAATGATGGGGTCATCTCCCGACACCCTTAATATAGATCTATTTTCTTGCCACTTTCCTTTAACAACATCTGGGCTTTCCATCATTTCATGGACTCTCCCCTTATGGGAAGAATCACTGGCTTTAAGCGGATCACCCTCACGCGGGAAGATGAACATTGAAAGGGCGGAAGGGTAGCGACGGGATGTAGATGTTGATTTTGGAGGTCGCGTACTTTAGTTAGAATGCCATCGACACGGTTGAAACTTCTACTTTTCTTTGGTCCCAACAACCGACCAAGCGTAACGACCGCAGAAGGTACGGCCAGAGAATTCATCTCCAAGTCAACAGCATGTCGGGCAGGTCGGATATAGCCGAGTGAGTCTCAGACTTGTTCCCCCTTTGGAACTCTCTGGCTAATGACCTGTCGAGGACTCTTCAGTCAAGCGCCATCCGAGCAACGAAGGTCGAGCTCAAAAATTCAAACGAGAATGGGGGTGTGAGATCAAAGTGAGACATGGATCGTGTGTTATAATAGGTGACCAGGCCAAGGGACGCTGTCGGAATCGCCCGGTTAAGTTGGACAGCAGTGACTCACTTTCTCTCCCGAAAGGGGACCGCTCCCACCTCTGGGAAACGATCGGCACGCAGACGTAGGGAGGCTTTTCTCGCCAACCGAACTGCGTCACCAAAGCAACTACTGTTGAGGGAAGATTGAGGCAACATCTATTTTTTTAGATCTGCCTCAATGCCAGTTCGAGCCTGGCGAGTTGCTCTCTTTGTCTCGCCCATCTGAGGCCGACAGGTGCGTCACATCCTTTGTGAGCGAATCTCTTCGCCCTACACTAAGTCATAGAAATATAGTACTGGGACAAAGAGAAGGGTTTGGCTGTTGCTATCGAGCGAGACATGAAACTTTGATCGAGATGGGGATGCTCCAGTTCCATTTGACGGGGCGAAAGCATCACTAGTAGCACCTATTTCAATAGCACCGACCCCATTTACTTAGTTGGAGAATAAGTTGCAGATTCAGTGGATTCATACCCAGTTGATGATGCTAATGATCCAGTTTACGTTGACTCAGCAGTTGATGAAGATAAATTCAATCCAAATCATAAGCCATCTACCGATCTAGCTTAGTAAACTAAGCGATGCTAACAAGCAGGATATAAAGAAGTGGAAACTAAAAGCAGCCACCCAGCTCTCAGTCCCGGCTGCTCCCGCCCCGTCACAGAGCCGTAGTTGCAGGTCGAACAACGCATTTCGCAGGTGCTCTACGGGTATAGATCCAGATCTAGTTGCAGGGGCCTATTCATGTTCCGGGTGCACGTGTTTCAATTACTGCTCCGTATATGGATCCCCCGGTCCCAGATTCAGTAGACCTAGTATCCCTTCGCACGGAACTCTTTCAATTTGAGATTGAGAGGAAGAGTCAAGCGCAAAGGCGGTTTACCTAGTTGAATTCATTGAATCAGCAGACCCAGTTGCTCGTAATCCCGTCTCATATTCTGTTGGAAAACCTATTGAAGCGTCTGTTGAATAACCAATGCTTCTGCAGGTGGTGCTTTTACTACTTATATAGAGCGACTACTGAATAATCGTTCAAGTTCTATAATGAATTAATAGCTTTCGCGCCTTAGGAACTTAAGGCATGAGATTCCATATTGCAGTCACTATACGGAGATTTTTTCACTACCATCACCATATAAGATGGATCCGCGTTTGGCACTTGCAGTCCCTCAATTGGACAAGGATGAATAATAGATTGTTCCGTATATGAATGCGTATAAAGCTTCAGCTATCTTAAACTCTCTCTAAGAGCGGGTTATGGGTGGGATAAAGAGATTGTTATTACTATTAAAAGGATCAAGTAGTCAATGACCCATTCCAAACCATACCTGGAATAATGGGGGCTCACTCGTATGCTTTCTTCGCTGCCTGCAGGGTATCAATCTCGATCAATTGATGGGATTGCTGCTAAATCTCCAACTGGTGAGTATGCTGGGTCAGCTGCTGGCTTTGCTAAATCTTCTGCTGTTGGATATCGAATTGTGAGGGGTGCTTAGCGAGGCATGGAAACTGCGACGGATTCAATTGCTAGAGGATCGACTGAAATGACTTCTTTAACAGGTAAATCAACGGGGGATCCATAGTGGTGGGATCATTAGTGTATCCGCAGGCCTTGCCCTAGCTACCGGATAAGCTACAGGTCCAGAAACCTTGGCTAATGTCACCCTAGGAAAGAAGCTGGGATAGGAACTGTATCCTTTGCTTCTACTGCTGCTGGATCAACAACTGCATAATCGACAGAAAGAACTGGTACTGGATCTACTGATGCTCTGACTTATGAGGCGGCTCTGCTGCTTCATCGACGACTGGATCAAGATCAGAATCAACAACAGAAAAAACTGCTGCTCTTGGTGGTGCTTCTAGCTCTAGAAATTATTCATCCCTAAGATCAGATTCTTTATCTCAAGACCAAGACTCGGACTCTTCACCTCGACCACGAAAGCCATAATATGGATCTGTTAACCTGGCCTTCTACAGGCTGGGACACTCAGAAACGTGGTGCCCTTCCAAGTGGCACCCAGTACACCAAACTTGAGGCTTTGGGGTTAGCATCTGTACTAGCTCTGTAATCCCTTGTCGCACCTCTTCACCAATCCATGAATCTTTGACTGTAATGACTGTCTAGGGCATGGTAAAGAGCAAGTTTACTAGCAGCTCCAGAAGTCTGGCCCTTCTCCGCGACTAAACTCGATGGTGGCCTTCCTTCCACTACCAGAGTCCAAGGGTAGGTTGCCGGAGGAATAAGGGGAACCTGGGCGGAGGCACGGACAAGGTGAGGCCTCACCTCAAAAAGAGCTTGTTACGCAACCGTTAAATAATAGAAACCCCAAGGGAGCCCTTGAATCATGGCCATTCCCTCGCCCACCCGGGATCAGTGCATTCCTCATTCAACTCAGATAAGCTAGTCTAATTCTCTCGGATCAATCCTCGGTCTCAGGTATACCCGCATCTCATATAGAGAATAGATTCCTTTTGAATCCGTATCCGTGCGTGCTTCAGAAAGAACTTAGTCTCACTCCCCTCTGTTCGTTAACCGAACACAGCCCTAAAAAAGGGGGTCTCTTTTTTCTTGGAGAAAGGCATGTTTTAGATTCGTGGAATGAAGGTTCGTCACTCTTTTTGTAATCAAAGTATAGAGCTTCCCCTTTCCCCCCCGCATACCAACCTCCATCGCTATAGCAGCTCTAGCCCTTGTCTCGCACCAATGCCTTATTGTGCTGTGCACTCGTCGCGTTCTATACCTAGTTAGCAAACACAAGAAAAAAAGGATCCGTGTTGGCGCATTACCAAATGCCCTAAGACCTTATTGTCCCTTCACCCCAAAAGCCTGCCTACTTAGCCGTGTCCCCCTCCCATTCTCTTCCTCGTTAGAAAGCCGTTCGGTTGGCGTACTTCTGTATAGACCCACCATATAGTCTTTTCGACCTCTGAAACCTATTTCAATTTAAGTATCCTTCTTCCCGCTTAGCTTTCATTTGAGACTGAAGCGCTCTTGCTGACTACCGGGATGTAACCGCTGCCCTCGGTCCTAAGAAAGAGCTTCTTTAGCCCTTAGATGAAATAGATGAAAAAGACCTTACGCTATTCCTTTAGAACGTCAGAAATGGTGGCCCTACATCAGAGGGGTCAAGCTACTAGCCTTAATAGATCTTCGGGAGACTACGGGGGTAGAGAAAAAGAGTTCAAAGGTCGGTCTGTCTTATTGTATTGATTTCCGAAGTGAACTTACTTTGCTTTAGCTTAGCGTGATTGCTTTAGGAGTTAGCCTTCAGAATGTCGAGATGGGGATTCCCTTTCTTCTTTCTCTGATTGCGCAGGACCTTTTAATATAAAATATAATAGTTGTAAGGGTCCGGCTTTAAAATAAGAGCCGAAGCCCCTTGCCGCTTTTAAAGCTAGCTCCCCCTTACTGATTAGGGCTGATTGAAGCTCTCGAGCCCCTTCCGAAGTTGAGGATTCTCTTCTTTGGAAAGATGAAAGAAAGAATAGAAGAAAGTGGAGCATGAGGATTGATTGGATTAAGCTTCCTATTTGGGGTTGGCGTTCAGTCTCTTTCTGGAGATTGTTCTGAGAATGAAAAGAAGAAATAAATGCTGCGAGGCATGGTACCCTACGAGGAAGGCCTGTTATGCTTAGGTCGAAAGCGCGGATAGACGGTATAAGCCAAAGAAAGCCTCTTTACCTTCTACCTTCTGCACTTAAGAGTCCCTTCTTTTGACTTAACCGAAAGCGGATCGGTAGAGAGAGAGAAATTCACTACTATGTTCCATCGCTTTCTCCTTAAGAGCAATCGGCTCCTGGTGCAAACGGATATCTTGGAGGTAAGGCCCTTCCTAAAGCCGATGGGGACTTTCTTCTTCAAATCCAAAGTTTTCAGTCTCCGCTACTAGGGCTAAGGCTGTATCCAGAATCTTATTAAGCGCTTAAAAGAAGAAATAGATAGAGATAGACAGGATAAGAATGGAATATAAAAACTAAGAAAGGGGCATCTGTCCTGGTAAGCTGATATGAGATTCCGATGGCTGTATGGAAGAAGGCTAGCGGTGTAGCGCACATCATTTCTCAAAGAGAGTGAGGCTCATCGGGCGGCCAAGGATTTTACTTTAGATTGATTCACTTTAGAAGTCTTAGACATTGATTCAGTTAGAAGTCTATAAGGTTCTTCCACCCTGAGCAGCTAAACGAAACTTCACTTACATAGGCTGGGGCCAGGTGGCGTAGTCCCCTAGCTAAGAAGGAAAGAAAGCTTATCCGCGCAATCAACGTGTATCGTTTACTTTGCTTTAATGAATGCTTAAATCCCTACTTCCACAGCTTTAATGGGTGATTCTCCGTTCCTCATTAGAGTTCGGAAATTGCCCAGAATCATTGCATTCATTATAATAAGTTGAGCTCTTCACAATGCTTAGTCTATGATTCAATTACCAGTCCTGAACTCAATTACCAATCGTTCAGTCGTTTACCTCAGACTAGCTACTAGTTAGAAGTCCACTCTTATACCTTTGATAGAGCTTTCCTCACTCGTTACTCACTCCTCACATAAGGGGAACTCCCAACATTCCCTCTGAAACAAGAGGGAAGGTAGATTGTGACTAAGCCGAAGCTTCGATACCGTAGACTGACAACGTAACTTGAATACCTTTCCTTGCCTCTGAAATGACAGGTATGCAGTCTGATGTCTCTGTTAATTTGTCCCCCACTAGAGGAGTTTTGGGGGGAGCAAGAAAACGGTTGCGAAGAAGCTATTAGTCACAGATTCCACTCAATCTTTTACACCGATGTATCGTACTCTCTCGACCAGGTCATCATAAGAAAATACTGCGAAATCTTTCCGAAGTGAGAGAAGGCGCGCTACAACTAACATAACAGCCAGCTGAAAAACGCTAGCTCTAGCTAGGCTAGCGCGCAATGGCTTTCTCTGATAGGGGCTCGTTTCTTCAAGCTCCGCCCAACCTATACAAGGTGCTGTTCGCTTTCTCTCAGCCACTAGTGGCTTATGTAGTGGTCGGCATTCCTACGTGCTCCTCCTTGCCCCCCTACTTAAGAATCCAAGGGTGCCCTTTGGATGTTGTCGTGACGCTTTGGTTACGAAGGTTGCCGGGGTCTAGGTTTATGGATGGGTTCAGTCAGCGAAAGTCCCTCAAACTCAATCAATATCAACAACATGTCGTGACCGGTTAGGCTTGGTTGATTTTGTCAGAAAAGAAAGTAGGTTTCGGGGGTTCATTGATTAGTACACCTCCGGTGCTGGTAAGGTCGGGACCATGGTCGTCCGTCTCCGGGTTGCCGGCCGATAAGATCTCTGAGATTGACCAGCCAGCTGGGTTGGTTTGGCTATTCCTTTCTATTGAAAAGGAGTCAGCTGTCTGCGCGAGTCACCTTCTTCTAGGCTCCGCTGGACGACACGGCATTCTCGTTCAAATATAGGCCGGCCGTACTTGTGATGGTTCCCAAGGATCCAATAGGACCACTTAGGTCTACGTTGCCACGATATTGTTCTATGGAAGCGGGCGGGCTGTTAGAAGTTCGGCCCGGTTTTTTTGGTGTCGTAGGGGAGGGATTGACCTTTTTAACGCATATTCAGTCATACCGGCATGGCCCCACTGATTTGTTTTCGATCAGAGCATCAAGCAGCGCAACCCGGTTCTACTTGACTAAGCCCCGTGCTCGTCCAAGGAGGGAGTTTGCTTTACCCAACTCCCTTTTTGATAACAAGGCAGAAAGCCCCGACCCGACATTCATTAGTTTCGAATGAAGAATGAAGAGTGCCCTGCCCCAGCAAGCACCTACTCCTATCAAAATGAAAAGCGTGACTTTACTAAACAAGCAAGAAAAGCCCTTTACTAAGAAAATAGATAGGGCTTTTCTCGCTTGTTGCTTTCTTCGCATACTTTCGCGCATTAATAGAATAATTAATAGAATACATATATAAAAAGGCTTTCCTTGAGTTTTCAATAAGGCTCGCGCTAGGCGCTCACGTTTTTTGGTTTCCCTAAAATCGAATATTTTTAAGTTGGTAAAGACCCACCCCTTGTTTCAGTCAGAATGAGTCCCCGGGACCCCGGGACATTGGCTTCCGCCAACAGTGGACTATTAAGGATCGCATCCCGCGCATATTCTACATTATAGCCTGCAACTAATTCAGCTTCCGCTTCTGGGAGATCAAACGGAGCTCGATTAGTTTCTGCTAGACAAGAAATGAAGAACATAACCAATACAGGGAACAAGGGAATACCGGACCATATCTGCTTTTGCGCCATGACAATCTCACTCGAATTACGGGGACCTACACATATTAGTACAGTATACCGGGGTCCCCGGCCAGAACCACACGTGCAAGTTTCCCTGCATGTGGCTCGTCCGTGCTTTCCGAGGCGCTGCCTGTGACTCAGTATGGGAGAAGGGGGCGAAACTGCACACTTTCGCGTTCAGAGCATTGTCCGAGTGAATAGGCAGCGCCTACCAAGCAAAGCTTTCTTGAAGAGGCTGGGCTGGTTCCTTTTCGGCGCCTGCCTTTTATTTAGATGTTGGGGCACGGCAAGTCCCAGGAAAGTATAGGTTGGCTTCCAGCTCCATCTTGGCCGGCATCCTGCTCTCGAGGGGGTGGAGTCCTGGGGCGAACTACTCATTGCTGTGTTGCCCCAATCCAAGGAAGGGCATTTGGTGAGGAGTATAGTTTTGAGGGAGGGAAAGCGTGGTTGACAAGCCACTTCGAGGAGGCGACTGGACTGGAGTGCTTTCATCAAATGATGCATGTGGGCTGAGACATTCCCATCCCAAGTGGTGGCCTGATTCGGCCTGGCCTGGTCGGGAAGAGATTCACATAGATACTATTGCTATCCGGGAATAGATTTCTATGTTAGCTAGCGGGGGCGGGCTTTCCTATGGTAGTCCCGCTGTGGCCTCTGACCGTCCGTCCCGTCTCATCTTGATTTGGCTATACTTGTATGTAGCCAGCCTTGTTAGCTTCACATGAGAGCCTTTTTCTAAAGGCTAAAAAGGCACTCATCAGTCAGCTCGGCCCCTTTACTATTCAGCTTTGCCGCCTATTAAGAGAATAGGTCCCGTTCAAGCGGCCCGCCCTTATTCATCTATACTAGCTGCCACGCACGACCCAATAGGAACGATTTCCGCGCCCCTCTCTAGATAAGAAGCAGAACGCGCCATCACCTACAGCCCTTTCCTCTGCCGGGGACTTCCACGATATGAAAACGGGCGGCATCGTCGTATGCTCGACATTTGTTGCCCTGGTTTCTCTCCCGGAGTAGTCCTATAGCCGATCTGTCACCCAACCTACTTAAACAACCTAAAGGCTTGGCCCCGTCCCGTTTGGAGAATGAGTCTTATGGCATGGCTTAGTCAGTTATTCTCGCAGTTCAGATAAGATTCGGACCGCCACTTTTCTGAAAGCATGGTTCTTGCCTTCCTCTCTCCTCCCTCCTTGGAGCTCGTCCATTCGTTGGGTGATCCCTTGCTCTCACGTTCGAGTGTTTGCTCGTCGTTTAGGCCGGTGAGTGAGATTTCTGCTCATTGCAGTCACCTCCGGGGTTCTTCGCACCTGGATAGTACTAGGACCCTTGTGCCCCGGCCCTTGATCAGATAAAGCTGCCCGCCCGAAGCCAGCCCTATGACCCACAACTCAAAATGAGCCTTGCGACGAGACGCGGACATTCCCCATGCTGCGGTTCCCTCCGGTCCGTTCCCGGGTTGGGTTAGGGGAACATCCGAGCGATTGCCTTCGCGGATCCAAACGCGCTCACAAGGCGCACAATAATAATAAGACCAATAGAGACTTCATAAGAGACCATTTGAGCTGCAGATCGTAATGCTCCTAGAAAGGCATATTTCGAATATAGAGGAGTGAAAGTTCCCAAAATCAACGAGTTGATCATACCCTTCTTTGAACCGTACGAGCACGTCCTCTGTCACCCCCCACCGCGCTTACGGCTCTATACCCCAACCCAACTTGCTCTGGCCCCCGGTCTTCCCTTTCTATTTCTCGGCAACATACTCCCACATTAGGGAGTACAATCGATCCCTCTCCCCTTTACTTGTGAATGAAAAGGGAAGATGCTCGCCATTATTGTAGTGCTCCAGTTGAAGTGACTCCACTCTCCCGAGCAGAGCTTTACAAAATCCAACCGAAGCCCTATCCAGCGCTAACGGTTCGATGTACTTGTAAAAGGTGCTGTCGGGAAGGGTGCGCTTCTTCCCAATATTAAACAGAACCCGCAATTCCCCTTCTACATGGGTACGAAGGGGTTCAGGCGCCGCCTGATTGGCTGGGGAGATCGAGAGCCACTTCCCACTCGAGTTTGGGAAATGCGGTAGACGGGCCCGATTCCGCCCCAGCAGGGAGCACCATATTACCGAGAGAGGGCGCGGCTCCGGTACTGAGGAGGACCCTAACAGCAAAAAGAATCGCCAAGGTCAGACCCCCGGAGCAGCCCATTTTTATAAATAAATAAGAGAGGGCGCGCCCCCCAAGGATGAACCCCCCTTTCGAAAGGACCAAACTGAAATAGGCAAGAAAGCCTATTTTCAGACAAAGAAGATAAAAAAACAAAACTATAGTGGCTAGGAATAGAAAAGGAAGGTCCCTTCCTTTCCAAATTTCTCCTCGATGAGGATATAACGGTCGAAGGATATTCATGATATTAGGTTGGATTTATGTTCATTCGCTCTGCTCGCGGAGCAGCATACCTAAAAAAAGAAAAGATCGGATTGGAATCGATGAATGTGTCCGGACCAAGCAACAAATAAGCGCTAGCAGATAAGATTGGACCTATAGACTAGGCACCAAAGGAAGAAGCAGGCAAGACACTGAAGTTGGACAATATAGGGTCTCAAAAGCCCATTTAGAGCATTTGAATTGGAACCTTCTCGTACAAAGACCCTTAACTCGCAAGACCAGAGGAAGAAAAAGACTTAGACTTAACCCGGGGAAGAAAGACTGGCGACAAAGACCCGAGACTCGCTACCTTCGATTAACCCGTCGCTACTTCCGACTGCCCCCCTTCTCGACGCCGACTCCCGATTCTAGCCTCAGGGGAAGTGGGGGAAGGAGAGGATCTCACGACATCTATTACGGCATTTACCAAACCAATTGCATTAAGTCATTCGAACCTACTTTCGGAAAATCATCAGCAATGGATGAGCCGGCAGCATGCAAGCTCAAGCTCAAGGGGAAAAAGCGGGGTTTCAAACCTCATACCAAGAGAAAGATTCCAAACAAGTACAAAGAAGACAGCGAAAGAAGTGGATTTCGAACCAGCATACGCAAAGCAAAGAGCGGAAAGGTGCTTTGTACCTCACTTCGCTAAGCAGCGAGAATTGTACTGAAGCTCTCTTTCCAACGCCCGCCGATCGTACTACTTCATTCTTAGTGTGCTGACCAGATACCCCACCAATAATGAGCTAAGAGCCATAGCAAGAGATATAGCGTTGGCTTCCGGCTTAGTGAGCTCATAAACTGGCGAATCAATTCATTTGAAAGAGAAAGTCGGGTCTAGCTGATTCCCGAGTTGACCAATGATAGATGATAGATAGGTAGGAATGGCAGGACCTAAACGAGCTAGGCTTCGTTAGCCAGTTCTCCTTTTATAAGCTATTCTTAATGTCGCTCGGGCTCCCCTCGATCCGGTGATAGAGGGGGATCCCATCGCTCTTGGAACAGATGATATAAGATCTTACTAAAAGAAGTATTCAAATGAAATATACAGATATACTCTATACCAGTATACAGCAATAACAATGTAAGCCAATTAGCAAAGATCAAGCGAACTCACTCAACCGTACTACACCAAAGACTTAACATACCTATAAAAGACCAAGCAAGAAGAATGTTCGCCTACCCGGACTTGCCGTCATGTTCACTGCTACTGACATATGATACATCGCTAGCCATCCGTTTTCTCTCATTCAAGCCTGGCAAACAACTCTTTTGTCTTAAAAAAAGTGGGCTACGAAACGATATCTACAGTAAGACACGAGCGGCGACCCCTATCCTTCGCTTTATCGGGCGCGTGAGAGAACGAACGAGAGCATTAAGCCAATAAGCCGGTCCATCCCAAGGGCCAGCAGTCCCCGTGACGGAAAAAGCGGCATCGTTGACTCCAGAGAAGTAAGCGAAGGACCGTCGGTAAGCAGCTCCGGTATCGGCAGCATTCGCGGTCTCGGTAGTATTCGCAGTATTAGTCTCAGTAGCATTTCTTATGGCAGCGGCAGAAGCACTGACTCTATAAGTGAGCATCTCGGGTGTGAAGGCACGGCATCGGCAGCGGTAGTATGATTCTATCCGTTCGAGTCTAGGTCTACCGGTGGGTCGTCCTCTGAGTAACTCTCGCAAACAAAGAAAAAAAGAGATGGAATTCATTCAAGCCAGCAAAGGACTAAGGTAGGAGACGAGAAAGGGAAAGAGAAGGGGCCGTCGTTGGTGCGTAACAGAGCTTTCCTATCGACGATCTTTCTCGGTGCATAAGCGAGGCTTAGCGGTCGAAGTACCGCATAAGCAAGAAAGCCAATAGACCTTGAATAGCCAGCCTGTACGAAAGGACTTTTGAAGAGGATTTTACTATAGTTTAAAATCCATATATAAATCTTGTACGCAAGTTGGCACAGCGCTTTCGCTTTAAATCAATCTCGCTCATCTGGTCTGCCCGGTCAAATCAGCTCTCCTGCCTGTGTATCCCATGCCCGGTGCCGTTGATCCGTCTGATGGGGGAGATCCACCAATTCCTTTATTTCAATATGTTGTATCCTCTCCAGAGGTGGAGTTCCCTTTATTCAATAGATCATTTCCTGCCCGGAGTGAAGGTCATCTGTCTGGTCTATATGGGATTTCGTTTATATGGTTACATTGAATTAGCCAAAACAGGAGTGTATAGCCTTTATTTGGATGGGTCGGGGTACTACGCTTCTTGACACATGTCATGCTGGATTTGAAGGAATAGAAATTCAAGTTGAATTCCACTATTCTAGAGAAGAAGAATATCACATATGAAATAACAAATATACGAAGATAGTAAATATGCCAGAAAGTCAACCATGAGCAGGTGCAGGAGCAGTGAACGCTTGGCGGGAGTTCCAACATAGGAGGGCACCCGGAGGTTTTTATTCCTCTACTTTATTCAATGTAATTCCTTCATGTAAATAGACTTCTCCTGTCAACAAACAAGAAAACGGATACCGCGCAAGGGCTTTCGCGTTAGGTTCGGCCTGGTTCGATTATACACGCTATTAATGAGCCTAAACTAGGGGGTTACGCAGGGGGGTGGGTACTCGAGGGAAAAAACCCTAAATGAAAGCGTGTATTTCCAGTTTAGGAAGAGAGAAACTCTAATTCCACTAGAGAAACTGGAATTTCTCTCTTTAATATGAATTCAACCAATAGAGGAGTGGGAGACTCAAAAAGTAGTGGCAGGAAGCAGCACACCAGGAGGTGCGGGACGAACTTCTTCTTTTAAAAAGAGTTGTCCCCTGTCTGTATCAGTCGTCTCTATGGCAATCTTTCTTTAAGCAGAAAGCGTGTTCAAGCTCTCTGATTAAGGTACTAGGGGCTCACTAAACTATCGAGAAATGGCTTTCGGCCTAGGATCTCTTGAAAGTGCTTTTGCTTTCCTTTTAACTAAGCCTTCCCGCTCTACTGGAAACTATCCTCTATCAGAAAGTCTCGTAATCAACTGGATTTTTTTTACTTGATCAATCGGAAAGAAGAAGGCAGAGGTAAACTCCCCAACTCGATCAATGGGTGCTCATTGATCTTCTTGAAACTCCCCTACTGCCGCAGCTTTCGATTGGGGGAGCCTCGAGCATCCAGTATATGACATTAAGGAGTATTCCCCAATGGAGTAGTCCACTCATAGAACAAGCATGTAAGCGAAGCAAGAAAAAGGCTTTCCATTTTTCTTTTTCAGATCTCTCATCTGGTCAACGGCACGCACACGCAGGAAAGGCGGTCTTTCGGTTCATTGGTCTGGTCTTTCGCTTGTACGTACATCGGCTTGTTGGTGCTTGGAATAATAACCTGCGCTAGGCGCTCAATTTGTAGCTTGGTTAAGTTGTTTCGTTAGGTTCATGAGGAGTTACAGGCGGACATGGGAACATGCAGTATGTCAATCACAAATCAGCTGTTGGGGCTCTTGCGGCGCACGCGGTACATGTGGCTCTTTGAATAAAAGCTGTTGCTCTTGTTGGTATACAGGCCGGCTAATAGAATAGTATGGGAAATCTGTAAAAGAGGAGTAGAGGCAGCAGTTGCGGGTTCAGGTGCGGCTAAATAAATATCCCCGTCTGGGGTTGGCGGAGTTGGTAGGAAGCACGGTTGGCGATAAGCTGGTACTGGTTTCATTCTTTCTATTCAAAAAATCTCTCTTCCCGGAACTGGTAAATAAAATATACTTACAATGTAGGCACACGTTGGCACAGTTCTGTAAATAAGAGATGTCTCATCCGGTTGAGTTGTCGCAATCCGTCTTTCTCATGTTTCACCATATGGATTACCTATCTTTCGGTTTTTCTCCCGCAAGTCCCTTCGGTCTCCTTTAGCTCTGGTGGGCGTGGTTCTGTAGTTCTTCTGGCCTTCCTTCATGTCGTAGCCTTAGTTTATCGACGGGTCTTGCATTAGATACATACAGCACTTTCTTTTACTCATGCCTTGGAGAAGAACGTTCTTTGTTTGAGTTTGAAGTCGTTACCTTGCGGGAGCCACCTGGGCGAGACCCTTTTCTCCTTTATTATTTCCATATGGTATGTTGAATCACTTGTGAAGTCGACTTCACTTGACCGTGTCTGCTTCAACTTCACCCTAGACTCGTGTCGTGTAGTGTATGTAGCAAGACTTACAAGTGGTCGAGTGAATTTATGAACGAGCAACTATTATAAGCAATACCTTTCTATTTTTTGATTCTTCCTCCACTCACCTCCACGGGCGAATGAAGTCTACTACACTAGCCAAGAAAGAGTGTAGTAGACTCCATTATAGGTATAGGTCATTCGGAAGGGCTCCGTATAGTTCTATTTTGGGGCGTAACGTTGTGGTTGTTCCCTCGACTGACCGAGAAAAACAAGTTCCAGAGGCATCTTCCATTCATATCGATTTGGGTTTTTCCGCACCATATTTTGATCTGCCTCTTCTTCGATCCGGAATTCCCAGCAAATCCTTGACTCCTCGAATACAATGGGATTTCACACCTGGCAAATCTTTCACTCTACCTCCTCTTATTAAGACCATAGAATGTTCCTGCAAATTATGACCTTCGCCTGGAATGTGAGCAAATATATCATGTCGATTGCTCAACCGTACTTTGGCTATCTTACGTGGAGCTGAATTAGGTTTTTTCGGTGTTCTCGTTGAAACACGCGGGCATACTCCTTGCTTCTGAGGACATTGATCCGAAGCTCGAGTACGGTCCGTGCGCCGTTTTTCTTCTCTACCATGACGAATCAATTGATTTAATGTAGGCATCGCTCTTTCCTTTGTCCTTCCCCCCGATTTTTGCCCTATCACTAGTGATTACTCCCGATCCGAAGCACCCCTTTTCCATTCATAGAGAGATCCAATCGTCAAAATCAATAAAAAGGCCATCATGGACCAAAATCCAAACGGATCAATCTTGTTGAGAGGTAATGCCCAAGGAAAGGAAAAGATGACTTCCGGATCAGAAATAATAAATAAAATTGAAACAAGATAAAATCGTATATCGAAACGACTTCTGGCATCACCGAAAGGATCGAAACCGCATTCGTAGGCCGACCATTTTTCTGGGTAGGTCGAACTATTGGAAGCAAATGGAAAAGGAACACCGAGTGGGATCAAAGAAACTAGCGGACTGATCACTAAATAGATACAAATAGGTGCAAATTCTGACATCACCACAGCCCACTTGGTTCTCTCGCTCCTTGCTCGCGGAGCGACATACCGGAAAAAAAATCAAGAAGAAAAAGCCGCTTTCCTACGCCTATTTCTTAGGGCTTTCAAGAGCGTGACTCTTCTTTTTGAAGAAAGTCTTCCCTTTTTTCGGTTACAGACCTTACCCTTGGGGGGGAGGTTTTGAGGCACAGCGGTGGTTTCTACGCCATGCCACCCATACTTTAGCGTAATACCAAACCCATGTTTTTGATTTTGGGAAATGACAGATCTCAGAAGAGACACATAAATGCGGAGAGCAATAAATAAATATAGCTGGAACAGAACGAGAACACATAGAAGAACAAAACATAACCAATAGACTCGGTCCTGTGTGACAACACTATGGATGAGGTCTTTTAAACGCTCGACCATAGCATAGACCACTAATTATTCCTCGATCTTCAAAGAAGACTGACTCCTCCTATTCAACTACTTCAACCATTTTCGAACACCTCATAGCATTTTCAGGGCGTTCAAGACGTCTATCATTTCTATATGATTTGATTTCTCGTATATTGCCCCTTCCCTTCTTTCTAATGGGTTTCGAATATTAAAATAATGTATTGGTACATAACCTGACCGAGGTAAATCCATGAACTCAATTCAGTTCTTCTTTCCTAGTCTTAATAACCGCCTGAACCTTGAATTGTCTTGTCTTATGACTCATTAATCAGATAGATGAATTTTTTGAACAGTTCTTTCAAAAAAAGTGATTCCTTTTCTCGCTACCAGTTGCTCCCCAGACATATTCCTATCGTTCCATCAACTAATCTTATTTTTTAATCTAGTTTGTGAGATTGATAAAAATCAATATTTTGATGTATTCCTTATAATTTCTATGTGTATTAAACTACTATACTATCATATATTTTATTAAGTTATACTTTCATTTTTTTCATTTTATTTTGCTTTTCTTTCACATGAATATCAAACTCGAAAGTATATCTTTTCGTGGTTCAAAGCAAACAATGCACTTCGAATATATATATATTTCTATTTACTTTTATCTGTCAGAAAAAAAGGAGAATGAATTTCCTATTATTTTCTTTTTTAATATTGTATTTCATTTAAATGAATAGTAAAAACTGTAAATGAAAGTCTCTTTGTTGCATCCATTCTCCATCCCGTTGTCGGAACAAAAATATCGCATGGATCAATATGGAAATATTTGGTACCTGAATCCCTGATCTGAAAAATTCAAAAAAAGTATCCGCATTCAGTCTCTCAACTGAGATCTACGACATTTCCTCTAACCTTTGGTAATGTAAGCTAATCCAATAATGGAACTACGGAATCTGTAGCATGTTTACCCCCCTTTAGATAATGCATCCGATGGAAGAAGGCTAGCTTTCGTTAGGGAATTTCTCATCACAGAAGGAACGAAGTAGCTTGATCGAAGATAAGAGAGAGAGGATAAACCCATACGGGATGATATGATAGTACTTTATAGCACAGTTTACCTGTCATTGATAGGGGCCTGGTATTATGGTTGAGCAAGTAAACAACTACCTTGATTTCAAAGCGCAACCGCTGTTCAAAGAATATCAATGCGGCGGGAGTATAACAACGGCATTAATAATTAGAATTCGGAAACCTTTGTCAGTCAAGTCCCTCTCTCGAAAAAAGCTTAGCCATCGTAGAGCGGTCGACCTAAACGAGAGACGATACGGACGAGTCATAAGCGCGGTCGGGGGTCCCATCCCTTTTGCAGGGAATGGTTTTTTCCTGTTCGCACCGACTCATTGAAACAGCAAAACTTTTCTGTAGGATATATGTGGTTGCACCGGAACTACTCTACTTTTTGGAGGGGCTCATCAAGCGCTTTCTCCAACTTGCTCGCGGGTTGGCCCAATTTATTCTTATCTATATTCCTCAACTGGTACTTGATCGTCATTATGTGAGAATCCCCTTTCTTTTGAAACGGAGTCTAACTCTCCCTCGAGTTCACTTCCATTAAAGATACCGAACCAAGTCTCTACTAAAGTGAAATCCGCCCCTTTTCATTCATAAGGATAAGGATGAGCAGAGCGAAGTCGTGTTGTCAATGGCGCTAGAAAAGCAGGATGGGTTGGGCTGTTCATATAGAAACTAGGGAATGGACGGCTTCTCATGCATACAGTTTCTTTCCCGCCGCACTAATATCCGGTATCACGGGCGGTATCCACCGATACGTCCGGCTCATCTACAGCTCTCTCCTCCGAGCCGGTGCTGCTTCCCCTTCGTCGAATACCGGCTGCTCTTATTCCCATCGATATGCCCGGCACGCATAAATGCATTAGAGGGGCTTGTAGCCGATGTACTCTCTTCGCTCGATAAAGACCGGGACCGGCGATAGTCGTGAACTCCATCTGCTGGGCATGGCACGTATGATTGGTCCGGCATTCCACACCCCCGATCAAAGAACAGAATTAGTGCTTTAAATTGACTTCTTTCCATCCATCACCGGACTCGGTCCCGCCGATCGGGAAGATCCAAAGAACCCATCCATTTCAAAAGCAGAGAAAATCAAAGAAACGGAACCCAGAGAGAGAAGAAAAGCTTACCGAGGAGATCAGGAATGAGGCTCCGATCGACGGCATTCCAGGGGTAAGACGACGACGAGATTCCTCTGAGAATCGGGTACAAGAACGTATTGTCGCCGCAGTTAACGCCGAGGACGAAGAGAGCAGAGATTATAAAGAGCGCGAAGAGAGAGCTTTCGCAAAGGTTAGCGAAGAAGCAAATTTCCTCCCATCCATCCCCCATCTTGCTCTAGAAGAGAGATGAAAGGAAAGGGAAAAGATAGTGAGACTAATGGACCTCACCTTATGGTTACACAAGGAAGAAGTCAAATGGTTCAGTGTCGACGAAGCGAAGACTGAGGCTTCTGAATTACAGCCTTTTCAGGTTCGCGAATCAAGAATCAAAGTAGCAGCTCGCTCGGTCGAGGAGCGTGACACCTCAAACGGAAAGAAAGGACAACCTTTAAGAGCCGCTCCTTTTGTAAAGGAGACTAAAGCCTACGCATCGAATACATCTCGCTCTATCGAACCAGATAAACAGTCCAACCGGCTTCAGATTCATACTCGAAGCGAGGTCATGGCCATAGAGGGAAAGCAAATTCCAGGAGTTGAAGCTCCTAGAGGAGTCTAAGCTGGAGTGGAAAGAAGCGCGGGTTGCGCAAAGTCTAAAAGAGATTAGAAGGCTATGATCGCCCATTTATATGAGCTAGGAAACCCTAGAAATCAGTCAGCTATAAGGGCAGCTATAAGGGCTGCTACAGGAAAGAGAGCGGGCTCTCCTCCAGAAGGATAGACTCCTATAAAGACTCGGGCAAAGGGAAGACTAGCTAGCAGTCTTGCGTTCCTCTCTTGAGGTGAGAGGAGACAGGTCAGGCAATCTCTAAAGAGGAGAGCTATGTGGTGCCCGCATCCCTTAGTGACCTCAGAAGGCACTTTACAGGTGATAAAGATCAGAGGGATTCCTACTACTAGCTCTTTTGGTCTGAGCTACGCGAAAAGGGAAGCAAGGGAAAGGAGAGGCAAAGAAAAGGCCTTCCTCAAAAAGTATGCTTCAACTTAAACTGCCACCGTTCCCGTTGGATAAGCAAAGGTTCCCTTTTCTAACATGGCTTCCTGATCAGAGCGAGGGAAAGCAAAGGCGCTACTGCCCAGTTCTTTTTGCATTCTTTCAGTTAATGCCCCTGTTAAGATAAGAGGATTGTAGCGAGCGTAGCCCTATTAATAAGCGTTAGTGAGCGCAACGTTTCACTCCCATTTTCTTTTAAGGGCTAGGTCCTCAGATCCGTAGATTATAGAGGTGTTTACTCTTACCATTAGTTGAAATCCCGCTATTAGTTATTAGTTGGTATCCCCCGAAGCAGGTATTTGGCAGGTGAGGGCAACCAGGCAACCCTCAGTTACTAGCTGTGGATAGGAATAGGATCCGGGTACAAAGATGATGGAGGTCCTTCTTCCACCTCTGGATCCAGACAAGTCGAATTCTTCTTCTGCAGCGAACCAATACGAGGAGGCGCAGTCGCCATAGCTGCTGGTAGCGCTAGTTACAGGCAGAGATCAAGGCGCTATCCTATACTTCTTGATCAGGCTCCTCTTCGGCAACCATGAAATTTCTTCTCATGCCGGGATAGCCCATGAGAATCTCTGGTTTAGCACCAATATATATAGCGGGGACCCCATCTCAATCAGTAGGATGCCCTTTCCTGCATAAGGAGTGGCATCCGGGCATTTTGAAAAGAGGAAATAGCCTAAGGTCTGGGCTAGGTCTACGGACTTCTCCTTCAACTCATTCTCAGTCGCAAGTCAAAGTTAACCGAGTCTTGAGATTATGAAATCCGAGGCCGGGACTGACCTCATCCGCGAGTGAAGGTGCGCATAGGACTGACCCTAATGTAAGAAAGGGCCCAGCCCATGTGAGAGAGAGAAGAGTGAATTCCGATTCCTACTATGATGATTAAAAAAGCTAGCTTAGAGGACAGTCAGAATCCGATGCTGAGAGCTAATGCAATGGTTTAAGGGTTGACGCCGTATCGATCTAAGGTTCTAATTCGTTGACTGTCCTCTGAAGGCAGGTTGTAAATACAGCTGAAGGGCGAACAAAGACTAGGTTTTAGCTTCGCTAGATCGGATGGTCTTTCAAGCAACTCATCAATCCCATCCAGGAAGAGAAACCATAAAAAGAAAAGAAAAATGGCATGACCAATCCCCTAATTTATTAGTTTTTCAAAACTTAATTCTCCGCATATAGGTAATATGTCAGTTTTTCTTGATTTACCACAAAGAGGGAATTTGCAGTTCATACACTATTTACAAGCAATTACTGGCATCATTAAACGCATTAACCGGTCTCAGTAACCGCATTAACTGGCAGAATTCCCCGCATTCGTTAAAGACACAGGGTAGACCAAAGCTACACTCGTCACTACGGGAACTTATAACCTTACCGATTCTCTTGACCCAGGCGGAGGTAGTATACTTATCCCCGATGGGAGAGACGTTGATTCAGTCCTTGTGGCTTCTTGGTCTCTTCTGTCGTGCCACCTCATCCATGCTGGGTTGCCAACTGCTGCATGTGTACCTTCTCTCCGGCTGGTGTCGAAGTTGAGTGAATTCTGACTATGGTTTCGTAACCCGTGTCTCGTGCCATATGTATACCTCGCTTCTATGTCCAGGCTTTGTCTTGCTAATCCTTACTTTATGGTTGGTTCTGATGCCAGGTATGAGGCTTTCTTACTATGTGATTATCCTACACTGTGGGACTTTTTCACTCTTCGTGCTTTTGCTTGTACAGGGTGGTATTACCATGGGGAGAGAACTGGATTGATGGGGTTAATGACTCTCAAGGAGTTACTTGATTCAATAGGTAAAGAAGAAGTTACCCCACCTTCGATACGCTACCACTCACTCGGCCAGGAACTGCAAAGGAGTGAATTCTTTGGAACGTAGGAGTTGAATGGTATACAGGACTATCAGCCCAAAGGAAAGCAATGAAACTTCTTCCTAAGCCCCTGTTGTCATGGTAGCCTTTAGAGTAGTTGCTTGCCCAAAGCCGTTATGCTTTCATACTGGTCACCTAACTCAACCTAACTCATGTTTAGGCACTCCCCCTACTAATAGGAATGTGACTGTCCTCTATCCCTAGTTGTAACTGACCTTTCCCGAGAAGAAGAGGATACTAGGGGATATAGCTAGTAAATGGAACTCCAACTCCCTCGCTCCTAACTCAACTATGCCCAGATAATCTACTAAAGAACTTCATTCGTTGGCCGAAGCCGGCTCACTTCATTCTGAAACTCCTCTTTCTATACTTAATCAGAAGAACTATAACCCTTTTCTTTACACTTTGTCCTAGAAGCCCGGGACTAGCAACCAATAGGAGAAGAGGACCCTAGCAACAATAGCAAGAGCAGCAAGAGCAGCCCTGCCTGCGAGTAGAAGAACAAGGATACTAGCATCCGTAGAAGGAGCAGGGTACATTTCCAAGAGGACCCTTCCTTGCTGAGGAGGACAGTGTTTGCTCCATACAAAGGCGCCTCTTGGGGGGCGAAAGAACTCCCTCCTAAACCCCTTCACTCCTCTAAACTTCCTATTCTTACCTACCCGCCTTCTTATGATCTAACTGCCTTTCTTCGACTAGTGCTATCAGTGCACTCCTTGCCTTAAGCCCAGATCCGTGCTCGGCTAACCTTCTTTCCTTTCCTCTTTCCCCTTAGTCGAGCATATTACACTAACCTTGTTAAGCTGGAATATAGGGATTCTTTTAGGCTTTCTTTGGGTTCAGTTAACCCCAACATAAGCCTGAAAGCATCAGGAGTCTTCCCACCGCTACTCTTATTCTTCCGTCACTCCGGGAATCAACTCCCAGCCAAGAAGTGAAGAGTGAGACTCCTGTCCTTTCCCTTTCTAATCTAAGAGCTTCTTCCCTCTCTTTAAGTTCCTAACCCGCATGAGAAAGCTTCTATTCTTTTCGTGTCGTGACTCGATTGAAGCCCTTCTTTCTTTGTAGCTATTCAAAGGGTATTCAATCAGGAGGTTCAGAAGCAGAAGGTAGGACTAGTCTGGGTATGAATCAAATCCTTTCCTAGTCAGTAAGTAAAGCTCTTCCATTAAGACCCCGCTTGAGGAAGCAACCAAGCTTTCTCCTCTAGTCTCTTGCCTCGTCAGCAAGCTCTTCCATTCTCTTCTCCTATGCCGTAGCGGAGTAGCTTTGTCCGTCATTTAGCATCAGTGCGTTCTGAAGCGGCTGCAGCATCTGTTGTCACTTTCACCACCTATACCACTGTCCAAACCTTTGCTTCTTAAGCTGCTAGCTCGATATTATGGTCTGGCTTTCGAACCGGAAGGGGTTAGATTTTATTTTCAATCTATAGGGGATGTGGGCTCTAAGACCCTTATATCGAAAGATTTTATTTGCTATTTGAGTGTTCTAATTTCGGACCTTGATTCAACCAAGACTTTGACTATATTACTAGATCGATAGCCAAAACTACTCGAAAAAAAGGATAGGAGATTATCCTCTTCATTCGTGGAGTGTTCCCCTCGTTGGTTATTTGAATGTTAGGATGGGCCACCTGGGATAGAAGGAGTTGTTAGGGAAGCTGGGCCGGTGAGAGAGGCATATAATTACGCTTCGCCGAGTAGAATTCGCCGAGCAGAAGCAGGAATCTTGTCCTTTCTGCTTTAGACATTAGGTGCAAACCTACAAGTGTTCTTGCCTTTCCCTTTACGTACCCTATATTAGTCAAAGAGAGTTTATTCCCGAAGGGGGATGGAAAAATATAGCAACTCGTACTACCTAATATTCCGCTCTAGGCCTAGTGCTACTCGCAGTAGATTCAACCATCCGCCTAGATCGGAAAGAGATAGCTCTAAGAGCAGCTTTCCCCGTTCTGACCGGTGCATCCAGAGCAGAGCAACCTCCCCTCTAAGATTTTTTGAGTTAGCCATAGGTAGGAAAGATGCCCACTCTTTTGACCTGCCTTACCCTTCAGGGCAGTTCTTCCTTATGAAGGTGGGACTGTAAAAGAACCGGTTGAAGTACCAACTCCAACTACTGCTTTTTCTACTGCAGCTACGGCTGCTGATCGATCTAGTCCTTTGATCTAGTCTAATCTTTTTCCCGGTAGCCGGTAGAAGTCTAATGTACTATAGCCGAAAGGCATTAAGCTAATCATGGTTCCCGCTCTTAGCCGTTGGGAGTCCGATGCGATGGGCAGCGCAGCCAAGCTTGATATCTTCGGTTCTCCTTCTTCTCTCTATTGAATTATTCCTGGGATGGGAGAGAGTAGGTCTCTCGTCATTCTCGGTGAACTGCAGCGTCTTCCCACGATTGGAGAGTTGCCTTAGACATTGCTCGAAATAACAATAAGCCGGATCTAATAATCCAATTCCACTTCAGCTGGCCACTTGGATTTCTTCTTGCTTCCCCGCCAACTGCCCTTGCTCATGAAAGAGATAAGTGGCTTTACTGTTATCTTGTTCTTTGCCATATCTTTCCTTGCTGGGCTAATAAGATTAGGGAAAAAGAAGATATAGACTATGTATATCCATTTCTTCCTCTCTTTCTTACTTCGATTCTGGTCGTAGCCCTTATGAGACGGGTAGGATAGGATTAATATCCGTAGTAGAAATCGAGGTTTCAGTGATCTCGTGCTAGTGCCCTTATCATTTCACTAATCAAGAGAAGCGCTGGCTTCTTTAAGTTCAAAAGTGCAGAAAGTGCTCTTCACCCGCTCCGCTCTCTTCACTTGCTTCCCCTCACTTCGTTTGAGGACTTGTTCTGTAGCTTTATCACCTAAAAGATTAGCTCCTTTATCGCCGAAAAGATGCTTTCGAAATGCATTCCCTATGGACTGCCAAAATATTGACACTCGGGCACCACCATCTTCCAATTTGATGACTGGCATAAGATTCACGTCAAGTTCAGAAAGGTATTATTATCGCTTAGCGCTTGTGCTAAGGTGTGAAACAGCTTGACCATAGGGATAAGGACGAATGCAAGGTTTTTTCCCTACCTATCCTATCCCCTATCAAGGAAGGACATGAACAAGATGGGATAAGCGCATCGGAGAAGGAATAGGTTGCAGCTTTTGTTGGTCCTACCTAGTAGCTAGATGCTTTAGTAGCTAGCTGGTTTGGGAAGGAAGGACAGGTAAGAATGGTATTATATCCCTCATTTCTTGTTTTTCCGGTGATGAGAGTTTGACCTCTAGGAATAAGACTTTCTCCCTTAATGTGCTGGTAGTTCCATAAGGCTTCCTAACTGCTTTTCTTATTTGTACGAGCTAGTAGTTTGAGTTCCTCTCCTAGCAGCTAGCCGTAGTTGGAATAGCTAGTGGACTAGCAGACGCAGCAGACGAGAAGCAGCAACCATTGATCTTCCGTCTTCTCCTCTTCTACGGTCTTATAGGCCTAGTCGTCAACCTGGCAAGGAGCTACCTCACCAGGCCCTTTAGAATCATTTTGTGACATTCCTCCCTCACACAAGGGAGCCAATATTAATGGCTTTACCTTGAGTTCTTGAGACGCCCAATCATAGCACTTCCAAAGTAAGCCGAAGCGGACCAATGTAGGGTCCGTATTCCGGCGATACCTGGAGGTTTCTACAGGTAATCTAAGAGCGTGAGGAGCCGAGTATATGGATTCTCAGCTACAGTAGTGGACCACTTCAACCATTGAAGCCATTGTTGCATCCAATTACGGAGAACAGTGCGCTCCAAGATCTCCATTTCCGGTTCAGAGAGCAATCCCCATCTGCTGCATCTAAATATGCTGTTTCATCCGCTGAGACAAAAGCATATGAATCAACTCTTTCAAATGAAGAAGATGCCACCACTAAAAAAGAAAAGACGTCCATTTGGGAGGGCGGTGAATAAGGCTTTTAAGCCTGAAGAATAAGATTCTTTCAAATATACAGAAGTAGTCGATGACTAAAAGGCAAGTCCGACGGCAAGGGGTGTTGTCTGGTATAGAACCAGAACAAGGGCGGAGGGAGTTGTTTTCCAGTAGCAGCTTTTTTTTTCCTGGCTGAGTAGTTTCTCAAATCCCGAGAAGGGTGGTGGATGGGAATAGATAAGTAAGCATGCGAGTACATTGTTTCAGACGCCGAATACGTTAAATCACCCACCGAAGACGCATAAGAATAATCCGATGAATCATACATAGCATAGGGATGAATCATTCCTAAGAACCAGAGTCTAGGGCTGCTCTTTCCCAATCCGAACCAGCGGAATAGGCCTCTTCCGGTCCGGGTCGGAAGGCTTCCTTCCAGTGGTTGCTCCGGCTAGAGATATAGTCGTAGAGACGGCTAGAGATTATGTGAAGTCCCCAGATCTGAGATAAGGGAGATCCGGCTAGAGATTATGTCTAGGACAAGGCTATTGATCTAGTCTAGTCTACCTTCTCTTCTTTAGCTTGAGTATATACCCTCCGCTAGATAGTCTGCTTTTCCTTTCTCTAGGTTTTGGGTGACTATTCCTTCAAGGATAGTTTCGGTGAGGTTCTACTTGATCTTAGTTCTTTTCCTCAAAGTAGGGAGCTAAAAGTCTTCTTTCTCTTTATCTCGGTACTTTTGGTACTCAATACTCTAGTTCTCGCCCGAGAGAGAGTATCTGACTTGTTTTCCTCAGTTTCAGTTGAGGATCCCTAGTTATCGAAGGGATAGTAGCTCGTATTCTAGAGTGAAGCGAGCCTCCCCCTTCAAGTAGTAGCCCAAAGTGAAGTCAGTAGTCGTAGAGATGGCTAGAGATCTAATTCATTCTCTAATTTCCCTGCACGTCTTTTTCCCGCTGAAGAGACAAATCAGGGTGAGAAAGAGAAGGCTATTGAGAATGTCTAGTCTAGCTTTAGTCGTCTCTGTCTCTAGTGAATTCCCGTAGTGCGTGTCTGCCCAGATGTGAGTGACCTACCTCAGTCGAGAGAGAGATCCCGCTATTGATTATGAATTCCAAGGAACTCCAAGAGAAGAGCAAAAGGTAAAATACTGACTATAGTCCTCAAAGCAAGAGCGGAATTCGACATACCTTGCTTGAACTTTCATTCACTATCAGGCTAGAAAAGGCCAGCAGCATAAAGAAAGGAATTATTATCGCTTAGCGCTTGTGCAAGGACATTGTAGTTTCAAATTGCACCTCCTGTTTCATAGGCCTGCACAACTTGTAAATGCCGCGTTGCTTCCTATTATTTTCCTCTAACAATTACCATCCTGCTGTTGAAGGCCCAAGTAACAGGCAATACATCATTAACATATTCTATAAGCTCCTTTTTTTTTCGCTTTCAGCTTCTCAGCCATGGCCTTTATGACATGTAAGCACGAATTGATATTCAAACTAGTTCTTGCATTTGCTATTTTCCATATGGCGATTGCTGGGGATGCAGACATCATCTCAGATTTTATAGTCCCACCAAATGTTACCAACGTTGATGGCAACTTCTTCAGGTAGATAGTCGCCGGGATCCTCTCAAATCTTGGCCTCGCCTCTCTTTCCTCCCTCAAGAGGTTTTTATTCCTGGCCTTTGTTTGGCCGGCCTTCACAAACCTTCTGCCCGACCGTTTCTTCGAGGCAGCCTGCTCTTGCTCAGGTGCCTTGAGTGCTGCAGATGGTGCTCGTGATGCTGGCGATTCCTGTCGGTGGAGCTGAAGCTGTAAACTCTGATGCTGCCGTTTCGGCTTACGACTCTTGAACGCAGATGTGAGCGAGCCGGTTGAGTTTGGCGGGCCCTCATACTTCGAGTCACCATCCGTTGAGCCGAGGACGGTGCTGAAGAAATGATGGGACTTCTTCTTTCCTCCCTGACGGGGGATGCATGCTGGCTGACGGGTGCGGAACCTCCCTTTCCTTTCATGGTCCGGGTTTGCTTCTGCCTGGGCTGGTGACCTTTCCGATGTTGCGATGATCTGGGTGGCTGCCCCTGCTCAGGAATGGGTCCATATGTGGGTTCAGGAGGAAGAGGACTTCGACTCCCAACTCTTTCTTGATCAGGGAATTGCTGCTCTTTGAATGTCAACAGCTTGTTGATTCCTTGCGAGAAGTAAGAAAACGTCAGTGGATGCCACCATCGGACATACTCCAAGACCATCTTGCCCTCTCTGTCATCCGGCATTATCACGAAAGCAGCCCCGGTGCCCTTTCTCATCATATGTGCGCTGTACCCCGCCAGTTCCGAAAGGTTAAAGATGACGCGCTTGACGTCGTGACCGGGTGCCGGAATGAATTGGTCAAAACAAAATTATCTTGCAAACCGGTGGGGATTTTACGGTTCTGCCCGAAGCACGTTGCCCTGCCGCAACGTCAGAATGCCGCATCGCATGGAGATCAGATCAGATACTATCTTTGATGCATTTTCACAACAGCAATAAGTAGCAAGGGCCTTTTTCATCGACCTTGTCGACCAATCATACAAGATTTAGGGATCTCTTAAATACCATGCTTGTAGGGTCGCCACGTGAAGCTCTTCGGATGACAAATAAAGAGCCTGGCTATCTTCGCATCGAACTTCCCGGCTTCAATGTTCTCAATTGCAAGCATCTCCGGGACATAATCTTTTAGCTTCCCCAGGTCCAAAAGCGGCAATCTCATATACAGCTTAGGAAAATACTGGTCCAGCCATGCATAGAAGTAGTGGACCGGGGATTCCGCATTGCACTGGCCGGACCCACTTTCTCTTGGGCAACAGCGCCCAAACCGTAATAAATGCTGGCAAGGACGGCCACAAGGCCTAGCATCACTGGCAGATTTGGAAGGGGATTTCGGACCAACAGATGAGGTGGGATTGGCCCCAGAACCAGAGGGACAGGAGGAGCGAGAGAGCTGCTGGTCATACACTGCCAGAGAACCAGCCCCTCGACCACCAACAGCAGGGGGAGCTCTTGACTTCTCCATACTCACTCCCGAGGATTTTTTAAAACTTCCACGACCTCTTCTACCCGGATAAGAACTCAACTCACCAGAACCAGAAACACCACCCAGCCCTGAATCATGGCATACATGACTTATCTTACTTCGATCTGATACCTCTCGATTCAGAGAGGAAATGCGCATTTGTATTATTTGGAGTCTCCCCATCTCGATCTCTACTAATTGGATATGGGACTGGGTGAAGGGAAGCTTTATGGGAGAAAGGAAAGGAGGAAAAGGTCAGGCTAGTAGCTAAAGGCTTTACTCAAACATATGGGATAGATTACGAGGAAGCCTTTGCCCCGGTAGCCAAGATGAAGTCTGTGCGTCTCCTGCTCTCTATTGCTGCGAATCGAGATTGGCCTCTGTTCCAATTATATGTTCAAAATGCCTTCCTGAACGGGGACCTAAAGGAAGAAGTTTTACATGAGTCCTCCACCCGGTTGTGTAAGGGGGAGGAGAACAAGAGAGGTAAACTGGAGTGGAAGCCAAACGACGGGGCCGAAAATCTGTGATCGATCCGAAGAACCACTGCCAGATACGATTCTGCTTCCCCTTCGTACTACCAAAAAATGAGATTCTTGCCCGGCTTTCTTTCAGCTTAAGAAGGCTGCGGTGAGAATGAGGATCACTTCGGAACTCTAGGAGAATGGGCGTTTTAGGGCGGGATCTAAAAGCTCTCCAACGTGTTTCGGAGCCTTCGGCCGTGAGAGGAGAGGGTCTTTTGGCTTCCTCAGGGCCGTGTGAAGCTTAGCTTGCTTTAGCAGCCACGTGATGATTCAAGTTCGTGGTAGGCGTAGAAGCTGGGCCAAGCGGTAGCGAAGCTCAGGTGGTGATGCAAGTGCGCGGTGAGCGTAGTAGCCCCCTCTCGGGCATGCTCCTTGTACAACCAAGCGAAGAGCTAGTGAGGGCCGGAATGGAATATCATATGTAGTGTAGAAGCGGGTTTCGTCTCATTTTCCGGAAAGCCAGTCATACTATTCCACTTTAGCTAAGCTAATGATGAAACAGGATCTGGATTTGTCTGCAGATGATGATGATGTCCACTCCTGGCTCGATGCGCTTAACGAAAGGGAACTTTCTAGATTAAGAAAGAATTTCCTTCGTAATTAAGAAGCATCCTTTAAGTGAGTAGGGGTGCGCCGGACCGCCGACGAATAATAGGTACCCCCACCCCAGGCAGAGTTAGTGAGCCGTGTAATAGGCGACCATTTCGCGCGGTTCGGGGGGCACTTGAGTCAGCCGCCGGCGCCCGACTGCGTCTTGACCCCTATCCCATTTTTGGGCCAATTCCCCCTTTGTACTACCAAAAAATGAGATTCTTGCCGAATCCGAGTTTGCTGCTCCAACCATTACCAAACTAATACCTATTCTGTTTAGTACTTCAGGGGCTTCTGTTGCGTATAATGTAAATCCCGTAGCGGATCAATTCCAACGAGCCTTTCAAACTAGTACTTTTTGTAATCGACTCTATAGCTTCTTCAATAAACGCTGGTTCTTCGATCAAGTTTTGAATGACTTTCTAGTCAGATCGTTCCTGCGTTTCGGATATGAAGTCTCATTCGAAGCTTTAGACAAAGGTGCTATTGAGATATTGGGCCCTTATGGTATCTCGTACACATTCCGACGATTGGCCGAGCGAATAAGTAAACTTCAAAGTGGATTTGTTGTGCGAAGAGTGCGTTATGACCCGTGGCCGCCTGCCTGGTGGGGGCGGGTCCTCCGTTGTGGGTAAACGGGAAACCCGACTCTACGAACCCGAGGAAAGGCTGCACAGCAGTAGTCGGGGCGTTAAGACCGGAGCTTTTTGTAGTGCTAGCAGGAATGCAAGTGAATGAATCCCATCCCCTAGCGAGTGAAGTGCTTACGCCCCTTTAGAGATAGGGGCGAGCAAAAGAGCTCGTTCTTTCATTTTGAGATCTTTAGATTCGTAAGATCATGATAGAGTCCCCTTTACTTGATATTATATTAGTAAAACGCTAGCCGCCCTACAACTAGTATAGTATAGTATAGCAGAGCAGCCAGCTTCAAAGCTTACCTTATTATTAGAGAAAGGGGCGCGCTAGCGCTTTAACAATTAATAATATAATAGAAAGGTTAGGGGGCTTAGAAGCTATTGCTTGCTGTCTACTTCGCGAGCCTTCACTGCCCCGTTCTGTAACTTCCCTTCTTTCGTCCGTCCACGAGGCTGTAAAAAGAGAGAAAGGGGCGGCTATCTAGCGGGAGTCGTTTCGGTTGTATGCCACGAGGTCCCTATGGACAAGGGGACAAGTGAATCATCGCTTTTGGGCGCAGGCAGCCCTCTACCATCCATCCCATTGCATTCCATCGTCTCGTATTGTACTGTACCGTATCAGACCAGATACATCTATTGAGTGAGAGAAAGGGAGAAAACTCTAATTATATATTCTTCATTTTTATATTGATAGGGATCCCCATTCATTCCTAGATTCCCGTCACTACGGATTGATTGTCCCTACCTAACTACATGGTAGTGGTCTAGGGAGCGAAATTGCTAGAGCACGGGAGAATGAAGAGTAATGATTTCAGCAAGAGCAGCCGGACGGACTACTATAGTGAGTCTAGTGACTACTAGAGTAGAGTTGAGTTAAAAGGTATGGTATAGCGGCCTTTCCGAGCGAGCCTCTGGGATCTCCTGTAAACCCCCATGATGTGGTAAAGGGAGGATATTAGGGGAAGCAGTGAGTGGAGATTCCCCTGCAGAGAGCCGGATGAGGGGAGACCTTCACGTCCGGTTCGGAGGGCGGGGATATCCCGACCCTACTATCATTATGCCTTTGCAATGTTACTTGGTTCAACTCTATTTGTGACCTTTTCTCGTATGTGGGACTCTCTATCTTCTTGGGTAGATAATCGATCGTCTTTCATTTTGATAGTGAGTCGTTTTTATAATAATAAGTAAAATCAAGAATAATAATAAAACTGGGGGAGCTTAGCTTGCCAGGATGGCTTGGTAAGCAAGCAACCAGTTATGTAGGCGCCAATTCCCAGTTCTTTCTCTTCTTTCTTTTTTAGTTTAGTGACAGTTCATCAAAACAATTGTCCAAGATTGCTAGATCGAGCACGCGACGCGCATAGTCTTAAGTTCAAGAGCGGGTTGTCTCCTCTTCCAAATTTCTACTACTTCCTTGCCTTCCCTTTTCAGGGATCTCCTTGTTCTCTTCCCAGATTTTCCTCCATACCTTCGCCGCCTTGCCTTCTTCATTATGTTGTTCCATCCTTCAGGGATGTTCGGTAGGTGTCCGGGCCTCCTACAAAATCCTTCCGACAAGAATGCTGCTTGAACATTGTAAGACATTGAACCGTCTCGCTCTTGTAAACACTGATCATAAGTGGCAAAAGCCACCGGAATGCTCATTTTTTGTCCATAAGCTCTCCTCGCCGTAATTCTCTCTGGAAGTAGCCCCTACAACCCCTTGACTCCTGCGGGCTACGTTCGAACTAAACGAGAGTCAGGCTTTCTTCTCCCCGAGGGAACGGACTGACTACTAGGAGGGGGAAGGACCCTCGCCTAGCTAACGGAGTTCACGAGGAACCGACTTCAGTTAGTGAAGCGAGGCCTCAAACATCAAACCATATCTTACTGAATAATCTGACTGAACCGAGTGAGGTATAGACAGATTATATCACAGCTTGTGTTGTGGCGAGACGAAGGGACGGAAGGAGCCGGTTCCCTTGCTTGCTTACCGGACAAGAAGGATTTCACTTTAGACCACTAATGGACTATAGCGAACAGAGAGAAACAAACCTAAGTCACTATTTGCGAACCATAAGGAACACTAGCACTACCAGTGACTGGTTAAAAAACAGATAGAACACTCTTTCCTACTCCAGGCAAGTAGTACAGTACGGATACGGACTATAACTCCAGCCTACTGCTCCGTACAGAGTAAGGATTCATGGATTTCAAACACTCTAATGGACTATAACGAGCTGAGTAGTGTAGTACTAAAGCCCCGAGTGACTCTTGGCTGCCTTCAGTGGTAGACGCAATTACTTTGACTACTCTATTCCTACAAAACGAGCCAATAAAGAGTGGGGGAAGGGACGGCTTTGAGACTACCGACGTCTCCAGCGCTGATACATAGAGCAGCCAGGTAGTGGATTTTTTATAAAAAGTCTTTCTTTCCTCCTTTTATTAGAGTATAGGTCTTTCCCTCTTCTCTTCTCCGTGTGTATTGAATGATGGAATGAATAGAGCCGCGTAGCGCGTAGCATAGCGAATGTTGAAAGCTCTGCGTAGCGTTCTTATTCTTAATGAACAGTAGTAGTAAATTGTAGAAGTAGAATAAGCAGCTCCTCTCTGTTTCGGTGTAGAGCGGTGGCTTGTGTAGCGATCTGGCAGGAGCTCTTTCAATACGCCGCCTCCGCTTGATTATTCAATGAATGAATGCGTTGTTGATAAAGAGCATAGCGGGCGGGGGCTTCCTGATCCGCTTTCGACCTTCCCCATCTGTTCTCACGCACGGATTCTGCCACTTTAAATCTTTCTGGCCGGCGTCTGGATTCCTTCTGCTTTCGTGCGTGCTGATGCTTTCAGCCTTACTCAAATAGGGGGTGGCGTTATATTCCAAACTTAATCATGGGCTGGGCGCACTCACTTTCTTTCTATAGAAAAGGGTTCGATCATAACATAAGCTTCTTTTAAGGTATCCCCCTTCATACACCATTGTTATAAGATCGCAAAAGCCTCTCCTAGCCTAGGGATCGAAGCTTCTCTTTCTATGAGAATCCCGCCCAGATGAAAGATCATACGCTGCCCTCGATAAGCTTCATGAAAATATGGATATGCATGCCATAGAAGCCCCACCCCTCCCCTTACTCCATAGGCGACTCGATAACTATCCCTAGTGAACTGGTAGCAAAATGAAAGAAGAACTGGGAATGGTGCTTGCTAGGAATGAAGCAAAGAGACTTTCAGAAAGAAAAATGGACTTTTCTAATATTCAGGAAGAAATGGAAATTCCACTCAAGAGAGAGAGAGATTATGTACAAGATTTTGACCGGCAAGTAAAATCCTTGGAATGGGGATTCAAAGGGATAGGAAAAGTGGGACTTTAGCACTTTCACAAAGGAGGTTTGTGGAGAAGTTGCTTGAGTTGTTTGGCATGAGCAAGGCAAAGCCGGTAAAAACACCATTCGCACCTCACTTTGCAGCGCTTACTCTAAGAGCGGCAACTGCAAGTGCCTAGCGGAGAGGCAGGTTCTATTCCGGATCCCCTCTTCCCGGATCTTGACTTCTCCTTGGGGAGGGTTGGCTTGGGGCTTCCTACCCCATAGGATCAACAATGGTTTCCTCTTCTGCGGATGCTTTAGCTGCTTCAGCTTTCTATTATTCTTCTGCTTCAGCTGATCCTTCAGCGTCTGTTTCTGACTTCTTTGGGATTTTGAAATGAAATGAATTCATTCCCTCTTGGCTATTATTCCTTCCTGTATCTCTTCTAGTGATATAAGGAGGGATTTGATTCATAGAGCTGGATGTAGCTACTTTAGGTTTCTATCAAGCAAGCCCATTTACTGGTATAGAAATAGAAATTAGAATAATAGATCCAAGAAGGTAAAGAGAAGAACTCCTAGGGATCTCTTCTCATAGCGCAGCGACGGAGGGCTTCTGACTATAGCTCGAGAAGCTCGCGTAAGGGTAGCCGCACTATCCTCCTGAGTCATGTAGCTAACTAAGCCAGTATGGATGCTATCGAAGAGCTAAGGAGAGATAGAGAGAAGCAGGGAAAAGGGACCAGGCACTCTTAATAAATAAAGATACGTACCCTAGTGAGGGATCCCCGGGAGGGGGGAGCTCGAACCTATCTATTTCAACGAGGAGAGCTATCCGTAGTCTTACTGTAGCTAAGCGAATGTGGCTTTGTGGGCTTCCCCCAAGTAAGGATAGATAGTGAAACCTTGAGGTTTAGGACTCGCTATGAACTTCCTTCCCTCTAGATAGATAGGTCAAATCCTTCCTCCATTCTTTTTCCTTATTTATTCAATTCTGTGTAAGCCAAGCTTTTGCTATTTCTTTTTTCGCAATATCCGAAAAATAGAAAGAATTGGCTGAGCAGGCTTGTCTCGGATGAGCATAGTTCGAATAGCTCGTCATAAGGGTCACACTTCCTTAAAGCACTTCCAGTAAACTAAGGAATACCCGCTCGGGCCCTCATAATCGTCGCAGGATTCCCTTCGCTCCACTAGCCTTGATTGGCGGACGGAAGTACCAAGGTGCGTCTGGTGGTATCGTATATAAGATCACGGCTGCATTTAGGAGTGATCTTTCCCTCTGTGCGTAGAAAAGAAAGGTTTTGATTCGAGCGAGGAGCTATGACAATTGCCCTCGTGGATGGGGAAGGAAGAGAGAGCGTCACCCAAATTATCATAAATAAAGAGAGGAATCCATTCGCTCTTTTCTAACGGAGTTCCGCACCAGGACTCAAACCATACCTCTCGGAGTTTAACTGTGAACTGACTTAGCCCTTCACTTCTTTCTTTCCCTCACATTTACCTCACATCAAGGAGAGCATTCTTCAAGACATTTGAGAAGCATCAAGGATTCCTTGTTCTTTGGAAGGGAATCCACTTCTCCTCCTGCCGAAGAATGAAGAGTCAACCTTGCATTCATTCTCTAAGGATTAACAAGGTTAGTAATAGGCTATAGGCTCGACTGCAAGGAGAGAAGGAAGCAGCTTGACTTTCACGACTATCAGGGCACCTACTGAACTAGATGCAACTCAAAAGAAAGCTCCAACTCTATCTAGTGAAGGTTTAGGCTTTCTTTGCCTCGGACAAGCTTTTTTCTTTCCTTGCGTCTCTTACTTCTGCTTCTGCTAGGTGAAGAAGCTATGAGACTATTTAAAGGCTTATTCGAGCCAGTCTAGTAGGCATCGCTTTCTATCGGATTAACTTAAAATAAAGTAAATTAGCCTCGCCCCATTAAAAAATCAATCTGATTCCCGAAGTCAAAGTCAAGCTTCCCCACCTGGCAAGAGTGAAACTCTCTCCTTGACGTATTGATGGTTCCATCCTCTCTTTGTCTTGGCTCTGCCTCGTACTACCTTCGCTCCTAACTACCTAACGCCGAGCTAAGTGCCCTCCTTTCCATCTCCGTCTTAGTAGAGCTTCCACCTCCTTTCAGTTGAAAAGCCAGTTCTTCCGAGCGGGAAGTCTTATGAATCTTAATTGTCACTTCTTTATTACTTCTTGTATGAACAAAGCAAAGTGGAAAAAGCCTTTTTGAACTAGCCAAGGAAGGAAAGTCAGGAAAGCGGGATAGGCGGAGGTGAAAGCTCGATCCTCGCTCCATTTCTAGGTTTCTCTTACTCAACTTTCTTCTTTCTTTACACTTTTCTTTCCACAAAAGAAATTAGGAAGGGGCGTTCATCGCTTAATAATGCGGGTCTGACTTACTACTTACTAAAGGAAGGCGTCGAAGGCAGGCAAGGACGGGAATCCCATTTCAGAGAAATACAAGGTACGACTTTGATTTCAGATCAAAGAAAGCTACCTTAGGCTTTCCTTACTTGATCCCATCTATCTTTCTTAGAAGAGACTCCGCTTCAATAAAGGTTTTCCGTCCTAATCCTCATCCGAACCCTAAGCCTATCTTAGTTCATTCCATTTACTGCTCCTCTCTTGCTTGCTTGATGAAAGACTCGCAAGGCTGACTGTCTCCTTGATCATACGATCAAGCTACCGCTTTCCTTTACTAATAAGATAGAAAGTCAGATAGATAGGTCAAGCTGCTTTCAGCTCCTTATTCGTAAACCGGGGACTTCTCCTCCCGGATATGGAATACCCTACTTTATGAAGGCTGATTACCTTTAATTCTCTGAAAGAATAAGTTCTGGTCCTGGAACCACTTGACGTCCGTCCGATGCATAAGACACTCGAAGCGCAGTTTGATCTCTCGAATTAAGGTTTCCGATTGGATTGGTTATAAGTCTACCATTTATTAAAAACTAAAGAAAAAGAGTACAAGATCGAAAAGAATGCATGTTCATCCGGAATTTGACTATCTATACTGACTGACGTTGGAAGGAAGGTAGCTTGCTCCTAAAGGGAAGAAAGATCTTCGACCACCCTAAAGACAGCAGGAAGATGTAACAGGTGGAGAGATTGATAGTACGAAAGAGGATAGTCCTAACCTCCTAATACATCCGATTTTCCGATGTCGGTAAAGCGGTTGTAAGATGCACTTCTTGCTGGGATTCTTGATTCAAAGAGCTGCTAACGGGGAGAAGTCATACCTGACCTTAGGAGAGGCAGGAACCTATCTATATCTCTTGATAGAAGGAAGTTCATAGCCAGTCCTCAACCTCAAGGTTTCACTTTATAGCAACTCTGAGACCTTACGCTCGTCCTCTCTTCATACAATATATTCTACTCGGATAGCCATGCCGAACTAAGAGCGGGAAAGACCATTCTCTTGGTTAGGCACATAGGAACTATAGGTTTAAGAATTCCTAACAGCAGGAATGAGAACAGCTCCATGCTCTATCTAGTAGGCCTCGACCATTAGCCATTTTCTCTTAAGCATTTGAACTCGAGTTTCGCTCTCCTCATACTTTATAGGTCTCCTCATAATGAGTAGGGAGGTCTATCCTTTTGATTCTTCTCTTCATAGTCAACTGCAGGTTCAAGGTCGCTTGATCTAACAAGAAGCAAATCGAGCTTCCGCTTCCTCTATCTATCCTCAACTCTTCGCCTAGTTGCTCACTCTTAGCTTCAGAAAACTCAAAGAAAGTCCTAGCCCCTACGCTCCTACCTATAGATAGGAGGAACTTCTCTTCGCTACACTTACTCGAGCTCCCCTCACCCTCATCAGAACAGAGCTATGCCAAAACCAGGGTGCCAAACCTTCGCTCATTATTGCCATCTATCTAAAGGAAATAGCAGCCTCATTCCTCTCTTCTCAGCTCTTCCCCTAGCTACAATCTATGCCTTTCCCCTATGCTTGGCTCTCTGTCCTCTGTTCTGGGCTCTCAAGCCCTTTTATTAGTATTAGTAGGGCCAAAAACCCATATCTATTTCTGTCTTTCTTCTCAGGCACAGTCCGTAAGCCAGGCACGGTGGAACAGGCAAGTTCTCAGGCACAGTGGATTCGGCAAATCTATATCTGTCTTTAATAGCCGATCAAGAACCTTGAGTATCTCATTGATTGGGGGTCTCAGAGCTAGGTCCCTTTCTTTGGCTTGGTCCTCGAGGTGGGGGATTCAAGATGTTCTCGCCTCCAGGTACTAACAGTGCGGCAGAGAAGGTTCCTCTAAGTGTTAGAACAAGCAACGGATTACTTGCTAAAGGAATGCTTACAAAAATGGCCTTCAAAAAACCAGTGGAAAGGAAAGAGTCGAACCATAAGGAAGACTAGCACTCGACCTCCCGTAGGAAAAGGCAATCCGACTTGTATCATGGATACTAATAGGAACTGAACCATTATCGAGGATTGGAAACAAGGCAAGTCAAAGGCTCGCTGTCAGTGTGCACTGCAGCAGATAGATAAGATAGATCTCAAGGGCTGGTAAGGTTTTGCGCGTTGTATCGAATTAAACCACATGCTCAAGGGCTGGTAAGGTTTAAAAAGAGGAAAGACTCAAATTAGTTAGATGGTAACTTTGGAAAAAGCAGACAGGTCTTCCTTCTGCCAGGCCTTCAAGAAGAACGGAAAAATCAATCGAAAGCCCTAGCCAGTGAGCACAAGCAAAAAGCCTTCAAACCTCAAGCAAAGAAAAGAAAAAGAATAAATCGAACAAATGAAGACTAGCCGTCGAAAGAAGTGTAAAGGTGGTTGGGTTTTTCCCTTCTATTGAAGATAGGGAAAGACCAATAAGCAGTATTTAATATGATAGTAAGAAGGCAGGCTTGGACTCTCCTTCTTTAGTGGTAGGAAAATGGGTCCCACGATTCTGCTAGTTTTGAAAGACAGTCCGAAAGGATAAGGAAAAGATAGTATAACGGAAAGAGAGTCCCCGATTGAATAGATAGCTCTTGCAAGGCTCGCTTCACTCCTCGAGTTCTGTGTTTTTAATAAACAGTCGCTACCGAATGATCGATGCGGCGGTTAGGCTGTTATGCTTGTTCTCTTTATTTGCTATATAACGCATTCACGTATCTCACTACGCTCTTACCTTGGGGCACGTGGAATTGAATCCAGGTCAGCCGAATGATAGTGATCCTGATCCTGAGATGTTATGTAACGAGCAAGTGATCTACGAGCACCCACCCTTGCTTGCTTCATCTCGCCTATAGTTCGATAGTATGGCATTCTTTCTTTAGTAAGAAGCTGTAGTAACAAGGCTTGTTCAAAGAAAAAAAGAGGAGGTACTACGGTCAATGAACTATTGATTTGAAAGCGTAATCCGGGCTAATATGTCAAAGCGGTCATCTGCGGCAAAGGCTTCTGTAACTGTGGAAAAGGCTGTGCCTAAATTCAGTTTTGTAATAGTCAATAGAGCTACTTTCCCTCTTCTGCCATTTCTTCCTTGCTGGGCTCCTGCCCTTAATTGTATACCGGTAATCAGTCCGTAGGCCTTAGTTAGCCAGCTTATAGGAAGGAAGGTAGCATGGTTATAGCATGGGCAGGCAATCGCCTGTTAGCGAATTTCTATCTGTAACGGTAGGAGCATTAGTCAACCATCTGTCGCAGTAGCAGTAGCCTTCCCTGCTCCTTGTACTTATCAAGCCTGAACTTTGATCAATTTCCTCCAACAAGCTTTTCCAGTGCTTTCCTTGGCTATCTGTCCACGAATACACCGTACTTAATCTTTTCCGTGAGCTACGGTTCTCTTCTTTGAAAGAAGATCTCTCCCCTCCTGTATTGTATCACTGCTAAGGTAAGGGTAGCATCAGGAATCGGGAAAGGGCTGGCACAATCAAATCAGTACACGATTTCCTTCTTTATAGATTCAGTACGATTACGATTGCCCTTGCTTGTTTCCTTACTATAATGAAATACTTATCTTCCCGCTCCAGAGCTTCTTACTTAATAATAGCGACTAGGATAGCTTACTAATAGCAGATAGGCGGCATTCACATCTAGCTTCAAACTGCCTAATAGAAAGGGAAGAACTTCGCCCAGTCGGAAGGAATCCACGACTTCGGAGCTCAGCTTAGCTCAAAACTAGGAACTACCTCGATACTTAGATACCTAGATACAAGGGAAAGAAACCTCGGGGGGGCAGCTTCAAAGACAGGAAAGGAAAGCACTTGTACCAGTCCTGACTTTAGGAAGGAATGACCGAGCTTAGAGAGGGATAGATCTCATTTGAGATTTTTTATCCTATCTTGTTATAAACCTAAAGTCAAGGAGCTTGAGAGATAGAATACATTCCGTTCTGTCCTTATCTATCTTTTCCAAACTTCAAGCAAGTAAGAACAAGAAAATAGAAAGCTAATCCTATAAAGGAATAACCACTCAGAAGCCTTAGACGAGATCTACGACCAACCTCAGCTCTTAGCTCTTCTAGCTCTTGAAGTCAAGTCGAAGTGATCCCTATGGGGCTTAAGATCGAGGATACGTCAACTCCCATTAGAGCCATTTATGTTATGCCTAGTTGTTGTTCCCCTTAAAAGCCATCTCTATCAATCTACGCTCATTTCCTACTAGTTTTGTCTGAAAGCGGAAGCCGAAGGCGAAGGCCCTGAAAGAGTAGGAGTGACGAAAGAGAAAGAGAGGTTACAGGCGAATAAAGGAGCGTTATTGTTGAATAGTTTGACGCCAGAGGACCATCGATCATAGCATAGAGCATAGGCCTGTAGGGCGAAGCAAGATTGGCTGCTAGAGGAATGCTTTGCAAACAAAAGATAGGAAAGCCGCTAGAAAGGCTAACAGCTAACAGCAAATGACATGCCGTTCCACTCGTGCCCCTTTCCTAAGGGTCACTTCCTTCCACTACTTTGAAGTAGCCAAGAGGGAAGTCTCGACGTTCCATTTCAATCATTCAAAAGCGAAAGGAAAGACGCAGGATAGACGCAGCAGGAAGTACTGAGACTTTTGCCTAGGAGCCGAAACTGAACTAGCTTGATTGACTTTCTCACATCCCCTTAGGGTCTCTTAGGTTCGGGAAGCTCGATCAACCCTTGCTCTAATAAAGATGTGAAGAAATCTTCAACATCCTCATTTCGAAAGGAATATTCTTTTTCTTTTTGTTTTTTTAGGGTCTTAACATTCCCTTTACCTTTTTCTTTTGCCTGCGCTTTCAGCAATACAGGTGCTTTATTGGCTTTGTTTGTCTCCACCATTGCAATCGTAGCAGACGTTCCAGCCTTACCCTCTTCCTTTTTCCCTTTCTTTCTCAAAATCTGGGCTTCCAGATCATGTGCTTTTGAACATAGTTCTTCAAAAGTTTGGATTGTTTGAGAAGCCAAGATGTGAGACAACTCATATCTGAAGCAATTGATGCACATCTTAAGTTGTTGCGCTTCGAAGAACTCTTGCTCACAGGAGAGTTCCAGATTTATCCATATGGCGATAAAGTCATCAACAGACTCGTGTTGACGCTGCTTGGCTTCCGTCAATTCTGTCACGCCTACACTCCAGTGGGTACTGTAGAAGTGTTTGTGAAACCGAGCCACAAGACTATCTATCCCAATCAGGGATTCACCCAGGAGGCAGCTTGCTATATCATACAAAGGCATCTCCTTCGAGTGATTGCACAAATTGTCGAAGACATAATGCTCCATTCTTAGAGGTCTCCCCGCAACGGGAAAGAAAGTGTGCCAAGTCTTGCTCTGGGTTGCCCAAAGCGTTGAACATACAGAATTAAGGCATTACATACCCAGGCGGAAATGGTACACTATCGATCCAAGCCGGATAGGGTTTACG
>NC_044904.1:29987133-30004633 GCF_001633185.2 Quercus lobata
ATATTCTATAGCCTATGCGCCTGCTTCTGATGAGATAGAAGTAGGATTCCGGTGCGTCTTCCTTCGGTCGGCCTGTCATCGAAGGATGTTAGCAAAATCAGAAGAACTAGAGGCTCGAAGGCTCGGGTTGGTCAAGCGAACTGATTCATTAAATTCTTCGCCTAGTCTTAGCACCCGCACAGTAGAGGGGAAGAAGCATTCCCTTTCCGACAAAACTAAGCGTCTTGCCGCTGGGTAAAGGCAATAGGAGGAGTGAACCCGACCACTTCGCGCTGAGGTTCATAAAGGTAAATCCGGCCTCCTTGATCCTCGCACCAAAGCCAACGCATGGGTTTGGTGCTCTCCATTAACCGCTAAAATCTTGTGCTCAATGAGGTCCCGGTACCTTCTTCTAGGAGCTAGGCTAAAACTCGTCCACATCTCCTGTCCGAACGATCATCTCCCGTCGTCCTTCCGGCTTGCTATCTCTTTATCTTGAATCCCTCGTGATGGTAGGACTCTCTCTTCTGGTCTTGGCCTTGGCTGCTGATTAAATGGAAGACATCCTTTTAGAGGCGCCATCTTTCTTAAGAAAAAACGAGACTTTCCTGGGTCCTCTGGGGGAAAACTAGTGGCTGCCTGAAAATATGATAATTGGGCGGCTTTTGGGACCGGATTTGCCAACACGGTAAACTTTCGTCTTCACGGGTAAGCATATCATCTCTTGAGTGGTAGATCCTCAACCGCTTGATAGTGGGTAAGACTATAGGATCAATCTTCCGCTAATGCTAACATCTCTTATCTCATTTTTCATTTACCGCTTCGGGAAAGTGTATAACCTGCCCGTGCTCATCCGCATTTCACAAGCAATTGATGAGTGGCTTTTGCTCTTTGGCCTTCTGTTTATTGATCTTTTCCTGCCTGCGAATCCCCTTCTTCCTTTAATGAAATAGATCGGTCTTCCCGCTTAATTAGTACAAGATTCCCGTCCTCGCTTCTTCCGTGGGTGGGTATAGCGCTTTCCTTCCTCTAGTTCGAGAGTTGCAGAGCAAGAAAGGGGCTTCCATTAGCATTAGTAGTTGTAGTTGGCACTCATCCCGCTCTTGCTTCCTCGAGCATCGATGAAGCAAGGAGTTCATCGATTGAAGTATTTAAGTATGAGTGAAGTTCCTGTTCTGTTTCGTATCAAGTAGGGATCCTCTGTTTAGCTCATCGATGGCTTTAATCGGTCGAGCTGTCATCCGGGATATGCCCCTAGTTTGGTGAATCTCTCCCGTGCGTCTTCGCTAGGGCAGAGCGCTCATTCCTTTTTTGAAAGACTTCCCGGGGAATCCCTCGCTCGTATAGCCAACAAGATTGACTAGACTACACTCGGACCTCGACAACACTTCCATCTGCACTCCAAACAACCTCAATCAAGACAACAGAAAGCAAACCCTCTATTCGAAAAAGATTACTAAATCAAGGAAGAGGAACATCGTACTCGTTAACCAATAGAAATGGTGTATTATACAAGGGCAGTGCCAGACTCAAGAAGATTGCCCCGATCATTATCGACATGGATACCGCTCCTTGATGGGACCTGATCTCTAAAGGATCGAAATGTTAGGATGGTATATTAGGGTGAAAGTCTTTAAGGTTGCTAATAAGATTGGGAACGCCGTTTTCACAAAATAGGCAAGGCATAGGCAGTCCCAACTGCACATTTGAATGTGGTGGGCAAGGCTGAGGACGTAGGAGATTCAGATGATTTACCGAACAACAGATCTAATTATTAAAAAGAAGTATATGGGGTACAAGGCTCCACCAAATCCCAAGATTAGGCATAAAAAGAGTACAAACCTGATGTCGGTGATATAGGAGTAGTTGATCGCATCGAGTAGAGAAAAGGATGGAATTCGAGAGGACCCTTTAAGAGGATCTTGTAACCCTATAATACGATCCGGAGATTGAATAAAGGTTGCCTTAGATGGGAAATACTATGCATCATAAAAGGTGTGAAAAAAGCGGAATACTTTGGTTCGGCAATCTCTTACTATCAATCTTAAGAGGAGTCCGGCTTTCTTTTGCAATCCAATTCAATACCCCAAAACCACATAAACTAGAAGTTCCACTATCCGTTCTAGCACGAGCACGATCGAGCTTCTCTTGCCATGAAAGACGCACACACGATTTCTTGTCACTAAATATTTGGAATGTGGGAATCATAACACAAATATCTCCTTGATTGTGACTCTTTATATCACTCTCAAAAGGAAGAGGTGATACCTCTTAGGATATACCTTTCGGTTTTGTACCGACAACAACAGAGTGGGATTGCGGAAAAAGGAATCAATCAGACGTTATTACTAGCGGCTCCTTTTTGCGCTGATGAGGCGCGTGGGCCACGTCTTTGGAATGGAGGTTTCCCCCCCTCCACTCCATACATATAGCCCGGCTCAATTCCTCGTCCAGTTAGCGTTGTCTCTTGCTTGTTCCTTCCGGGACGAGAGGACTGGGGATGAAAGAATCCATATTTTATACTTATAAACAAACAAGATCGGGTGGGACAATGACTGGCCTTTAGTTCATTCGATCAATGACGAGCAGAGGAAGCGTAAGCTCCCAAACCTTTCCTTTTCTGATGATCACTGTGATGAACGAACATCGGTGCAGGCTCAAGTAGTTCAGTAAATTTCGTATCCGGGTGTCAGTATGAAAGATGGAAAAAATCCTCGTGGTGAGGAGGCAGCTTAGTCTCTGTAGTTCATCTATCTCTTTTGGCACAGAACTGTAAATCTTTCTTTCTCTGCTTAGACCCAAACCAGTCAGCTACTGGAGAGAGGCAGGATGAATCAACACCTCCTACTGATGGGGATCTACTAACCAATGCAACCGGGAAACCTTCTCTCAAAAGCTCTGAACTGGCATCCGAAGCTAGGAGGGAATGTCGGTACTCTGCCTTGTATTGCCCTTACTTAGTCTTCCAAGTCAAGGTCCACAACTGACAGCTTTCGTTGGCCGTCCAAAAGCCAAAAGGAGAAAGCGAAATCAACTTCAAGCTATGGGTGAGGTTGTCGAATAAGATCCTGCTAAATTGGCTAAGCGAACCATACTTCGGATATCGCTCGGAGCAAGGCCAGTCGCTGGATTAAGACTAAGAAACCGACCATTCCTTATCAAAAGGCCCAGCAAGAGACGTCACTACGTACCTCGGCCTCAGGATGAACTCCGGTGTTGAGGCCCGAAGACTGGAAATTCAACCCAACCTAAGCTAATAACAAAGTAGATTTTCAACACTCTAAGTCAACTCAAGTAATAACAACAAAGAAAGATTGAATAAAAAAATAAGACAAAGGAGAACAGAATGCCAGACGAGTAGAAAAGCCAGAGAAAGCCTAAGCCAAAATGTTGAATAGTAGGAGACGGGTATACCGTCAGGAAACTTTGAGTTGTCCCTCCGTAAGTAAGTTGTTCAGTCTTTCCTTCTTATGCAACACGGCTAGAGCAGCTGTGGCCGAACCCTTGTCAAATTCAAAGGAAACCACTTCTCTATATTAATCACACTTGTATGACCGACCGGTAGGCAAGATCTACGAAGTTCTATCGGCAATCCGGTTGTATGTAGGTGGGCCGACCCCAGTGAAGGCTTCCAGCCAAAGGAAGGAATTGGACGACAGGGGAAAACGAGGTTAGACCCCGACGTCCCAATGTGTATTTTTATTCTTCGTTGTTCACAGCTTGACTCTCATTTCTGGAGCGGAAGTCACACAAGCTAAGGCTGTCGGTGGTGGTCTGGAGAAAAAAAAAACGCTACACCACCAGAATATGATAAGATAAAGTCAAGCTAGCCGACTAAGACAGTATGCTACAGCTAACAGCAAAGGAAAAGGCTCAAAAAACGAAAAGTAAAGAAGTTGATCACAGGCAGGCAGCCACAGAGCTTTAGGAAGCAAGTCTAGAGACTCGAGAAGGCGGACGAGTACATCCAGAGAATAACTGAAACGAAAAAAGACGGGATAACGCTGGCAGTAAGAAAGCAGGCCATAGTGGCTATTACGAGTAAGGTAGTCCCCAGCCATTGAGATGCCGGCGCCGACTGATCGATGAAAATAACGCCAGCCTGTTAACAGATAAGAGGACTAATACTTCGAATGCAATAAAAGAGCTTGATTGAGATAGTGAGTCCATTGTTGGGAGACTCGATGAGAAGACTCATCCCTCTCTTCCTCTCCCTGGCCAGAGTGGGGGTGGAAGGAAGGCAGAGGCCATTGCAGCTACAGAGGCCGCTAAGGAAATGCTATGGATGAAGAGATTTCTCCTAGAGCTGGGTGTAAGGCAAGATGAGTATGTAGTGTTCTGTGATAGTCAGAGTGCTATGGACTTGAGCAAGAATGCTACTTACCATTCCCGCACGAAGCACATAGATGTGAGGTACCGCGGGCTAAGTTATTATGTAGTTGACAAGCAATCCAATCTATCTTAAAGTGCATCTTACAACCGAATCTCCGATGCGGCCTTTCCCCTGTTGTTTATGTGAAACAAGGCATCAGTAGGGACGAGCGTAACGGCTTCTCGTCTTGTAGTTCCAGGAAGCTAGGCAGCTATCGAAGAGCGTAGGAGAGAGAGCAAATAATCTTGCAATTCTCTTTTCCACATCGGATAAGCGCAGCGGATATATATATATCGGTTTCCGCTGCCGCTCTTTGAGGATAAAGAGTGAGAAGGCTAGCGTAACGTCTTGGTTGTTCCTCTTCATTCTCTCCTTTAGGTTTGAATTTCTTACTGTGCTTTTAGTGTAATAAGGACTCGAAGCTTCGCTGCTTTTTACTTTTCTCTTTCTCCTGTAGGGTTAGAGGAAGTAAGGTTAGAGCAAGCAAGGAAAGAATGGATTATCTTACTACGCGGTCGTAGCTAGGCGAATGGGGCTTTCCCCCAAGCTAGGAGATATAACTACTTCCCTTTATGACTCCCCATGATCTTCCTTAATGCGCTGGTAGTTGAATAATTAGTTTTTCTCTTTCTCTTTCGTCGAGTGTGAAATCCTGCTCCAAGCTGAGCTTAGCTCCGAAGTTTGGCATTCGTGAGGACACGACACCGTCCCAGTTATCTGGATCGGGCATTCCTTCAACAATAGAGTTACTGGTCCCAGTTCCCCCCTCGCCTACAGGAGTTATGGATCCATAGAGGCAGGTCGGTCTCCTCCATCAAGGATGCTTGCATGCGCGTCTGCTGTTTATGTTCGTTCTTTACCTGTTATAGGCTCTGAAATCGACGTTTTTGCTGCCAATAAGGGGGGAGACCCTCTCTGCCCCCAACTCCATTTTCGCAGTATAGACGCCATTTCATAGATCTTTCGATTGAGCCCATCCCGAGATGAACATGTTCGAAGGCGGGTCGGTGTACTCAAGTGGATCAACTGGAGAAGGAAGTCACACAAGACTCATATTCATATGAAGAAGCGTCGGATGAACTGCTTGGGATTGCCTCAAGAGAGGAATTAATGGGCTAGGCTTGCAGGCGCGTCTTCTTATGTTTGCTACAATGCATGTTTTAGGCCTTGAAAGAGACCTTTTGGTGTGCCAATGGATGATTTGATCTGAAGTAATCTCACATTGATTTCTCACTATAGACATGTAGTCAACTGATCTACGAGCACCCTTGCCCGCATGAACTTCTTGTTCATTTCATAAGAAGCTGTTGGTGACTAAGCGATTGGCAGATGATGATCGAGAGAGAAGCGATTGACTGTCTGAGGAATGATGACTTGGCTAAGGGTGTAGGCGTGAAGGCAAGCTTCCTATGTTTAGAGGTCTTTAGTTGATTTGCCCATTTTTCTACGTTTTTTGGCATGTCATTATGATGATAAGAGGGGGTGATGAAAGATCTTGTCAAATGATAAAGGAAAATGGCCTGATAATCGACATTCCTCCATTGCAAGATCACGTCTTTCTGTCTCACTCAATCCAACGGAAGGACGAATTCGAAACGAAAGAGGAAAGGGTGAAAGAGGAAGAAGGCCCTCGCAGATGAGGCGGATAGGCTAGGATCGGAGGAGAAAAAGGGAATTCCAACAGGTTCGGAGTTTGGGTTTCTTTCCCAAGTCTTGCTAAATTACTATTTTGATGACTTAGATCGAGCCTTTAAAGTCAAGTTTCCAAAAATGAAGTACGCTCGCTTTGATTATGAAGTTATAATTCCTATTTATAACCAAAAAGATTTTAATGTAAAAATGTTTACAGAGCTAATAGAGGAGTTAGATCTAATAGCAAAAGTGACTATCATAGTACCTGGTGGATTTCCCATTCCATTTGTCGGGGGGGATATCTTTTTAAATAGAGAAGGCGATATCCAGATCATAACAGAAAGTGAAGGCTAATAAAAAAGAATTGATGATGAGAGTTTTTTTCTCTCTGAGCTTTATCCCTCTCCTTCCGTCTTAGTAATAGGGGTGGGGCTGGAAAATCCCTTCTCGGGATCGCTCGTCACAAGGTAGCTTGGGGGAGACCCCAAGCCGGATTGAATCCTTTTTTTTCCCATTTTTTGGAAAAAAGCTCTTCCTGATTCTTTCTTTGCGCTTACGGTAAGCCGGTTTTTTAGTACACAACACTCGTTGGCGAATAACTTACTTTCCTAACGAGTGTGAGAGCGATGCGCTTTGTCTTTTCGGGAAGATAGTAGGCAGGGATAAGAATGCTTCTTATTAAGAAAGGGCAGAAAAAGGAAGAAAAAGAAATGCTAACTTTGGCGATTGGAAGTGAGAGTCTTTGATCTCGGGCTCATCAATACCGGTTGAGACGGTAGGCGGACGACGAAAAATAGCGTAAATAACAGCAGCGGCATTCTCCCTTGAAATGTAGGAGGTCAGTACTGAAATGTTCAGCCTGTTCAGCAAGTTCACAGCGGGAGCTCCCGAAATCAGAAGGTTTCCACCATTTGGGAATAACGAGTCAGATGCCTACTGGATCCGAATAGGAAATCAAGGATTTCGGAATAGAAACCCGCTATGGGTGAGATATGAGGAGAACCCACAGGTAAGAGATTGGTTAGGTTCGTCAGAAGAAGTTAGCAGACGGATTTCTCGCCTTCGAAGTGATATGAAAAAGAAGTTCCGTGTATTTTTGAGGGAAAACCTCAGCAAAACTATCTTCACTTCAATCAAGTCTTCTGGCTAACTAATAGCGAGAAGAAGCGAGATTACATAAAAACGACCACTTCTCGATCTCAACGTCACCCCTAGCCCTGAGCCTGCCCCTCCTGCTGAGCCCGCCCAGGATATTCCGGACTGGAGTGCCCCCTATCTCCCCCCCACCCCCAAACCACAGGAGATAAGCGAAGAGAAATTGGAAAACCTCCATTTATTATCTAAGGAAGAGCAGGCGGACCTCCGCCGCCAATTGGATGATACCATTACGTACTATGAACGTCTGGAAGAGGCACATGATCGCTTGCTTAAACGGCTCTACCCGGATTTCCTAAGGGTGTATTCCTTGGAGGTTCTCCCATTTTATCTGGAGGCGGAGGAACGGGGGGGAAAGAAAAGGGAGGGGGGATAAGGAGAGCCTTAGCCCTTAAAATAGAATCGAATTCTAAACCGGCGCGGCGCTGCTGGATGCTTCTGATCAATAGAACAGGAAGAGGAGTCAGCCAAAAAGAAAGACCACCAAAAGTAACGACCACCAAGATACGCATAGTGATTCGATCTTTTGATCGCCCAATTTTGGAAAACCATTTTTGGGGGCTTCCACCTTACACACGGAAGATTGGATTTCCTGAATCACGAGTCTTATATACTGTGTTATGATCACCTCATATTGATAAAAAGTCCAGAGAACAATTTGAAATGGAAATCAATAAAAAATTTCTGGTCATAAAAACAGAAACGCATGAATTGCGCAAGAAGTTCTTTCGGTTAAAACGCCGTGCGACTTGGAGGACATAAGACTTCTTGGTCAAGCCAAAAAGATTTCCGACAGAATGCTCCTACCCCACCATGCCTGGCCCTTTACCTTACCTTAAGAAGAAAGAAAAAAAAGGGGGGGGGGGTATGAAGCGTGGGAAACAATGCAAGAAGTGTATGATACAACAGGTAACCTTAAGGAGTGGCGGCAAAGCTCTTGATTGATCAACGCGAGTGAACTGTGCTTAGACGCTTCGTAAAACCGCACCGATCTACGAGAGGAGCTGATGGATGAGTAGGCTTCCCCTTTCGATTCACGGAATGTGATCTGGGACACGATGGGAGTTTGCGTGCCTCGGTAGGAAAGAGATCACCGAAGTATAGCACAAGATCGCCTTTTCTTGCTGCCATGGGGTCGACCTGTAAACAAGGTAAACCCAATGGGAACCAAAAAACGGGGGGGTACCGCATTGGGCAGAAGACGATCCAAAAAGCGAAGGCTCACCCAGCTGAAGGAAGGAGCTTTTGAAGCTTACCTTATTATTAGAGAAAGAAAGGGAAAAGGGGCAACCTTTCTTTCTAATAATAAGAAAGGGGGCGAGATAGGCGACAGGTAGCTTGCTTCCAAGCCGGCCCGGCCGCGAGGAATCAAGAGATCTTTTCCGGTGCTGACTTGGATCTCGGGTGACGGAAAAAGGCGGCCAGAAGCGACGAGCAGTCGCGGTCGAAGCTTGGCTCTAGCCGATAGGCTAGCAGTAAGCTTGGCTACAGCGAAGCGCTTACCAAGCGCGAAGGAAAGGGCCTTCGCCGCTTGAGCCGTATGCGGGGGAACTCGCATGTGCGGTTCTTAGGGGGGGAGAGCTAGTAGGAGCCATCCTATCCCAATAGCGTATATTTGGAGCTCAATATGAAATCCTATTTTCTTGCAAGACCCGTTCGGATAAGGGAAAACTCCAGAGATTGCTTCGAAGTAAGATCCTTGCGTTGACCCTTTCCTGAACCGGAACCGCGGGGGGTGAGAGGAAAAGGGGATCAAAATGCCCCATCAATAAAGTGAGGGCTCTCCGGACCTTCCCCACCCCCTTTCCATTCTTCCTTCCCCTCTCACTCCCCCTTTTTCAATAAAGAAGCCCCGCTACCTAGGGGGCCCCCCTCTGATAAGGAAGGAAACGAAAGAATCTCCATTTTATGACAAATCCGGTCCGATGGCTGTTCTCCACTAACCACAAGGATATAGGGACTCTATATTTCATCTTCGGTGCCATTGCTGGAGTGATGGGCACATGCTTCTCAGTACTGATTCGTATGGAATTAGCACGACCCGGCGATCAAATTCTTGGTGGGAATCATCAACTTTATAATGTTTTAATAACGGCTCACGCTTTTTTAATGATCTTTTTTATGGTTATGCCGGCGATGATAGGTGGATCTGGTAATTGGTCTGTTCCGATTCTGATAGGTGCACCTGACATGGCATTTCCACGATTAAATAATATTTCATTCTGGTTGTTGCCACCAAGTCTCTTGCTCCTATTAAGCTCAGCCCTAGTAGAAGTGGGTAGCGGCACTGGGTGGACGGTCTATCCGCCCTTAAGTGGTATTACCAGCCATTCCGGAGGAGCAGTTGATTCAGCAATTTCCAGTCTTCATCTATCTGGTGTTTCATCCATTTTAGGTTCTATCAATTTTATAACAACTATCTCCAACATGCGTGGACCTGGAATGACTATGCATAGATCACCTCTATTTGTGTGGTCCGTTCTAGTGACAGCATTCCCACTTTTATTATCACTTCTGGTACTGGCAGGGGCAATTACCATGTTATTAACCGATCGAAACTTTAATACAACCTTTTCTGATCCCGCAGGAGGGGGAGACCCCATTTTATACCAGCATCTCTTTTGGTTCTTCGGTCATCCAGAGGTGTATATTCCCATTCTGCCTGGATCCGGTATCATAAGTCATATCGTTTCGACTTTTTCGGGAAAACCGGTCTTCGGGTATCTAGGCATGGTTTATGCCATGATCAGTATAGGTGTTCTTGGATTTCTTGTTTGGGCTCATCATATGTTTACTGTGGGCTTAGACGTTGATACCCGTGCCTACTTCACCGCAGCTACCATGATCATAGCTGTCCCCACTGGAATCAAAATCTTTAGTTGGATCGCTACCATGTGGGGGGGTTCGATACAATACAAAACACCCATGTTATTTGCTGTAGGGTCCATCTTTTTGTTCACCATAGGAGGACTCACAGGAATAGTCCTGGCAAATTCTGGGCTAGACATTGCTCTACATGATACTTATTATGCGGTTGCACATTTCCATTATGTACTCTCTATGGGAGCCGTTTTTGCTTTATTTGCAGGATTTCACTATTGGGTGGGTAAAATCTTTGGTCGGACATACCCTGAAACTTTAGGTCAAATCCATTTTTGGATCACTTTTTTCGGGGTTAATCCGACCCTCTTTCCCATGCATTTCTTAGGGCTTTCGGGTATGCCACGTCGCATTCCAGATTATCCAGATGCTTACGCTGGATGGAATGCCCTTAGCAGTTTTGGCTCTTATATATCCGTAGTTGGGATTCGTCGTTTCTTCGTGGTCGTAACAATCACTTCAAGCAGTGGAAATAACAAAAGATGTGCTCCAAGTCCTTGGGCTGTTGAACAGAATTCAACCACACTGGAATGGATGGTACAAAGTCCTCCAGCTTTTCATACTTTTGGAGAACTTCCAGCTATCAAGGAGACGAAAAGCTATGTGAAGTAAAAGAAGAAAAGGTCGCCGACTGCTACTAAGAACCTAACAGAACTTTTCAAAATGTGGGTTCTAAAACCACTTGTGTAGGTCGGGGTTGAGAATTGGGGGGCCGACGAGGCTAGGGCCCCATTTTCCAGCAATGACCGGTCAAGGTCAATCAAAGTGGGGATTCACAGATGATTCTCAGCATAGAAAAGATCTTAACAAGTCTGATCACCATTTATAGAAGGATTGAACGGCGAATTGATCATGAAACGGGCATACCTTTCATCTGCCCTAGGATCCCATCTCTCTTCGATTATTCAAGTGATTGATAGTTACAGGACAGGGACATCTCACTCCTAAAAGAAGCCTTGATCTTATTCTACGATACCACCAAAAGAAAAGATATCCTTCCTCATCTCGAAGAGCGTATAGATCACATTTCATTTGAAGTCGAAGCAGAAGGCATAGAGGAAAGCGGGGAAAGTCATAAGGAAAGCCAGCCATATCCTTCAAGTCCCACAGCTGATTCAATAGCAGTCCTCTATCAAGCACCGGTTACGAGAGCAGTTACCTTTCTAACAGCGTCTGATTGAACAAAAGCCATTCTTGAACAACGGCTATAGCACCAGCTCATTCCCTTTCTTCTTCCCTTCCCCTTGATCTGACTAATCTTTCATTTTCTCGGGAATTTTCGTTGCAATCACTTTTCCCTTCATAAAAAAAAGGAAATCGGACAAGTTCACGTTTTCTCGGGATTTTTGGATGAAAGTCAATTTCCTTTCCTAAGTGACAGTTCAATCGTGCCATTGTTTCATTTTCCCCGTATTTTTGGTTGAAAAAGCAAGAGGAAATGAATTAGCTTAGCTGCTAGGCTAGAGGAAATGGCACATTATTAGATTAGATCAATAGTGCAGGAATTATTATAGCTTAGCACAAGCGCTAAGCGATAATAATACCTTGAGTAATCATCAATGAAAGATATGAAGTATGATGCACCTCCACATGATTTAGTGCGAGACGGGCCCCATAAATCCGAGTGAATGTAGTCAAGTATGCCTTTACTAGTGTGACTCCCGGCCTTGAAGCTTCGCTTATGATGCTTCCCATATACACAATGCTCAAAAAATTCCTTGTCACCAAAGCACATCTTGGGAATAAGTTCCCTTTTCATCAAGATCTCCATACCTTTTTCACTCATGTGACCCAATCTTCTATGCCATAACCGCACCGGAAATTCATCATGTTCTATCACCATTTGTGCACCATCAACAACCGTGCTTCCAAGCAATTTATACAAGTTTCCAACCCGAATACCTTTCATGACAACCAAAATACCTTTGGAGACTTTAATAACTCCACCTTGCCCGGTGTATTTGTAGCCACGAGAATCAAGCTCCGAAAGTGAAATCAAGCTTTTCTTCAATTCCGGAACATGCCTCACATTTTCAAGTATTCTCACAATGCCATCAAACATCCTTAATTGCACCGTACCAACACCCATGATTTGACTCATGGAATTATTTCTCATCAAGACATACCCACCTTCACATGACTCATATGAGCTAAACCATGATCGATGTGGACACATGTGATGAGTAGCGGCGGTATCAAGAACCCAATTTTGATGGTAAGTGGGGTTGCTACTAGCCACAAACACCTCATCTTCAATGACCCCGGATGTTGACTCTTCCACTTGATTGGCTTCACTCTTGGTCTCGGCTTCATGCTTCTCTTTCCCATTCTCTTTACTCGAGTTGAAACTTTTACCCTTTCTAAAGCGGCAATCCTTCTTCAAGTGACCCTTTTTACCACAATTCCAACAAGTACCTTTCTCATACCGGCCTCTTGACTTTGAACGATGACTAGATTTTCCTCTTGAATTGTTTCTAAGTGAGCCATCCCGCTCATTAGAACGCCCTCTTGTAACAAGAGCTTCAGTTTCTACCTCTCCCGAACCCTCCAATGATGCACATTTTCGGGATTCATCGGCAAACAATGCACTAGTCACATCATCCAAGCTAAGCTTATCAACCTTGGAACAACTTTAAGTTGTAACCAAGTTATCATAACTATCCGGCAATGTACATAGCAAAGTCACCGCTTTATCCTCATCATCCATCTTTACACCAATGCTTTCAAGTTGGCTAAGGATGTCATTAAAAGTGTTCAAGTGCTCGGAAACCTTGGCGCCTTCTTTCATCTTCAAAGAATACAATCTCTTCTTCAAAAGAATCCGATTGAGTAGAGACTTGGATTGATACAAGCTCTCTAGCTTTGCCCACAACCCGGATGCCGTCTTCTCACCCCTTACATTAAAGATAACATTATCCGCCAAACACATGCGAATCGAGGAGACCGCTTTCATATCCATCTCTTCCCAATCTTCATTGGACATAGTTGTTGGCTTCTTGTCTCTACCGAGCAAAGCCTTATGTTGCCCATGAAGCACTAGGACATCATGGATTTTTATCTTCCACAACTCCACTTTCTCCCATGAAATAAGTTAGCAGAACTTCACAACTCCATGTATCAGTCTTTTTCAATCAAACAGAAACTTCACTGCGAAAGCACGCAACTAAATCAATTTCAAGACTTTTTTTCGAAAAGAAGTTACAAGAGATAACTAAACTAAAAACAACTGAATAGGGGGGCCTAAACTAAACGACGAGCCCAGAAATATCAGTCTTTGTCATTGACTGGCAAGCTTCTCGCCTTCTTGATCCAGCTCCATCAAAAAGCGATCTCACTTTCCATTATGATCGGGACAATCTTGCTGGGTCTCATGTTAACAGAAAGGATCTCCATTGGATAAAGAGGACTTTTTCCCCTGTCCTTTCTTGCTCGGGTTCGGTTGTCAATCTTTTTGTTGTCTGTAGTTATTTTGGTATAGTGTAATTAGCAAAGCAAAGGCCTTAGTCTTCGGCCTTTAGTACTCCTACGAGTACTATACTGTAGCCTCCATGGCATGGCTACATAGCATTTTTCTCACTAAGGTAGCAGTGTGGGTTTCCCTACTGCTGGATTGAATCCTTTCTTTGAACTTCCCCCTGACGGTGAACTGAGACCTTCAGACACCTTCCTGTGACCTTTGAGACCTAGGTGGCACTGCACCTTGCCTTGGAACTGAGTCTTCGGGTTGGCCTTCTGACTTGGTTGGACCTAGGCGAGGACTCTTGAACCTGTTGGGTTGGACGAAGACTCCACCTTTGGTACGGGGGTGACCTTACTACTTTCAAACTAGACCCACTCAGTGGTTCATCTCCTGGCTCTCACGCGGGATTTCATACCAAACCACGAAATCGGTTCAGAGGAAGACAAGCCAATACACGCACTTGCTTTATCTAGTGGGCCGCCCCTATTACGAATTGGGGGAATCGAAGGGCGGTCCACACACGAACTAAGAGAAAGGGGGAAAGCCAGACTAGCCAATCGAATGGACAAAACAAAGCCCGGTCGAAGTCCACCATTCCAATCGGATGAAAATCAGTTCAACGGTTGGTTCCTCAGGCTAGTCTTCTGCTCTCTTTCGGTCTTTTCTTCCGTCACTCCATTCTCGAGCCTCTAGCTAGTCGATTTGAGAAACATTAGGGTCCCTCACGTGAGATGCTTTCAAGGCTCTCTGTTGTTACACTGAACTGGCCATCAAATTGATAGCCTTCGATCTGCTCCGAGGCTGCTGATCCATCTTCTCGCTTAGTTTCTTGGGCAACTTTTCAATCATTGAATTCGACCAGGGAAGAGGTTTCATAACCAGTGAAGACAATTCTGTGTCAATTCTATAGCCATATTTCTTCTGTGCTGCTTTGAGCTTCCATTTCTATTAGCTAGGTATCTGGCTATGGAGGTCTTTCCCTACCCACCGATCTGAGTACCGAAACGATTGTGTAAGAGACTCGGTGCTTCTTTCTCTATGCTATCTTTTATAGGCATTCATTGGTGCATTTCCTTTGTAGGACTGCTCCCCAACCGCTCTTTTTCTACAACCTCTTTTGGAAGAGAATCTGTTGTTTAATCTAATAGGTTGTGCGTACCCCAAGCTGAGCTAAAAGAATGATTAAACCTTCGTCCAGGCCTAACTGGAGTGAGTCCTCTTCTACTATCTAGGTATCCCGGTAGTTCGCTAGCAATCTGAGTGAATAAGGGTCCTGTTAACCTCGAAACGAAAGTAGGTAGAAGGAACCCCGCTAACTCTGAGAAGGTATGCTGCCCCGGTAAACCCGAGTTAGTCCGGTAAGCCCGATCGGGATGAGAAAGGTGGACTTGTCCTGCCATTAATTAAATTAAGAAGAAAGCCCGAGGTAACTATCACTAGAATTCCGAACCACCTATCCTAGTAAATAACATCTTTTTTGTTTTATCGAATCGCTTTCTAACTGCTAACAGAGTAGGTTGGTATTGTTCCTAAATAGAATAGGGCTGGTCCCAGTGCCTCTTTCCTCTGAGCTGGAATAGGGGTAAAAGAACGAAGTTGGCTTCTACTGCGGCCAGGCATAAATAGAGGCATTCCTGGGGTGATTTCCTGCTTCTTCCTGTGGATTCCCTACCCAAAGGGAAAGGTTACGGTACATAGGTACTAAAGCCAAGGCCTTTTTTTCCTTCTATCGTTCCTATCTATGCGTCTCCCGACTCTAGTTCTATCATTTGAAGGTTCTTCTCGATCTGTTTAGACGCCCTTCCCTATGTAGGTTCTTTGTAGGATTTCAATCTGAGATTCCGACTTTGAAGAGAAGTTATATCTTTCTTGAAGTCCAGAACAGGGTCCCGGTCGATAGAGTTTCCTTCCTTCCTTCTAATTCTTTCGATCTTTCTTCTTCCTACGTCCCCCTTCTTCTGGAGTTCTTTCCCGCAGTCGGTTCTTGGTCTTTTTCGTATCGAAATGTATCGCCCTTGCCTTACACGAGCCCTTGTTCCCTATCGTTCTCCGCCAACAGGCTTAGTTGTAATGGATTCCTTCTGAACGGGATGCTTCTGCCTCCCTGATCGCTTTGGCTTAAATGCTTTTCCTTATCCATATTGCCTTCCACCTTGTCAATGGAATTTCCATAATAAGAAGACTACTGATCGCCTGAACGGTCGTAATACCTCACCTAGCCTTCCATTAGCATTAGGCCTTTCTTCCCTAAGCGCCTTCCCTTCCATTAGATACAGAAGGAATCCCATACCTACCATTCCCTTGATTCCTTGGATACCTGACATTAGATCCCCTTCCAGCAGTGCTTAGATAGGTTTCGCCCATACATATCCCTTTCTTGGCACTTAGGATGCCATGCTTCTTTGAAAAACTTGTCTTTCTAAATGAAAGTGGAAGACTGGACCGTACATTCCGTGGTTCATGGGATTGGGATTGAGACCTTAACTTGGATTGACAGATTCCTTGGTGTGCTTTTAAGGATACCTGACACATTAGATCCCTTCTTATCGACATACCTGCCCTTCTCGCAGAAGCACTACTGTTCACGAGCCCGAGCCCCTATCGTTTCGTTCTCTTAGCACGGATTGATCGGAAGCGAAATCATCAACTTCGGAGTTTTGTAAAGTAAAAGACATAGGGGTTGCTGGTTCGGGCGTGATGGCTCTCGGCTTTCGTGACATTTCTTTATGGCACTGGTACTTGTATCCCGCACTTCTTCTCCTTATCCCGCAGCACCTTCTGTTGTGTAACTTCTCTTTGCAACCTATACCTCTAAAGTAGGGTTCTTGCCTTTCCGAGCTAGTTGGAAGCTATGCATCGTGAACTGCAGCGTTCATTGAACCCTTTCTTCTTGCCTCTGTCCCTCTCTCTGAAAGCTATGGCATCCCACCGATCCTCGCATCGGGTCTGCCTTTTTTCTTTGCTATCAGGGCAAGGCATTCTATGGCCTCTTCCGCCACGTCCAGAAATGGTATGCCACCAAAGATGTTTTCTCCTTAGCCAACCAAATCTGATGGCAATAACCGTCTTAGGATTACTTCTTTTGGGTCCATCAACAGGAAAAACGAGAGCCTTCTAAGGGGGATCCATACTATTGATCAGAAGGAAGAGAGGTTCAGCGCAAGATGTCCCCACAGGTTGATCTGACCCCTTGTTTCGACCTCAATCTCAGGTAGTGGTCGTGCAAGAGACAGGCTATTGTGTTTTCTTTGGCTCATCATTGATCTGTCGGAAAAGCAAGAAACAAGAAACTGTATCCAAGTCCAGCACAGAAGAAGCCGAGTACCGTGCCATGTCTTCTGTTGAGTCATTTTTTTTCTTTGCTTATAGCTTTAGAAGAGTAGTCGCACAGTGAAGTCAAGCGTTAGCAACGTCTTGCCCAAGTGAAAGAAAGACAGGAAGTATATCAGTGATTGAATCCCCGCCTCTACCTCTGTTCGTTCCAAATGTCTCCCCTTCTCTCCAGTCTTTTATGTTTATCATCCCGCCTATCTGGATGAGTATGCCCTCCATACAGACATAGAGAGCTTGCTAGTTTAGAATGAGTGCTTCTATCGGCTTTTCTGAGTTCCGCTTGTGGACTCTCTGTGACTGTCTATTTCGTGACCCGACCAATTGACTCCCGCTCCTGCTATCCCTGCTTCTGTCCTCGCGGAATCTCGATATCGATCTCAATCAACAGGCTCTGGTTCAACTGTCTCCACCTCCGCTACCTAAACTCAATCAAATACAATTGTGGGTGATACTTCAACCGGAACTGGGCCTTACGTGCCACACCAACCCTCCACCTTTACCTATGCCTTCGCATCTAATGCTTTTTTACGATCAACCACCCCCCTTTCCTTTAAAAAGAGTACTTATACCCCGGTCCACTGGATTGTACTGGGAAAGATATCCAACGGGCTATGGATTTGGATCCGAACGACTTCCCCAGAATTTCTTTCTCAAAAGCCATAGCCTCTTATCCTTCACCCTTACCCTCG
>NC_044904.1:30009633-30019633 GCF_001633185.2 Quercus lobata
TCCGCACCCCCCTGAGTGGACGAGAAAGAAAGGATTTATCGGAGCAACCCCCAGGTTCCAGACCCAGGAGTCAACTTTCCCGTATGAGCATTCGGTACATGTATCAGTCCGTGGAAGGGTGAAAGGGTCACCACTACTGAGGATCTCCCCCCTAATCTTAGATAGGTCGTCGAGGGTTCGCCGCGGTTCATTGCTGTGCTTACACACTAGGCTACCCTTCTCCGAAAGCTCCGCGGGACCACCTACCACTAGTCTTCGGCCGGAGGGGTTTATTGCACAAAAACGCCGGGACGCAGGCTCCCGAAGAGGGAAGTCCAACGAATATCAGATGCAAAGCCCCGCACCTCATTAAGATCATATTGGCATACTCTCCCAAAAAAAAAAGAGCAGACCCCATGGAAGACGAGAGTGAGGTACAACAAGGCCATTTCTGTCCACCGCCCTTCTCACGGAGCCGCACGTGGACGTTACCGCTCATACAGCTCCCAGCCAGCAAGCAGTTAGCCTTCCCCTACAAGGAATGGAAGTGTGGATGAATCGACATCAAATAGAGGAATTCGGTTTTTCTTTTCAGCAATACCATGATAAGAGCATCCCTTTCACAAAAACCTACGGATCCTCCCTCCCCCCCCTATCCTGCCACTTCAGGACCTTGTGATCTTTGAGAAGATCATTACGAGCCCTCTCCTCGGGGGAGGGGTTTTTATAGATAGAGAGGTGAGTCGAGGGTAGCCCCCCGCTTGACCGATTTCTCGGAAATCAGAGGAAAATCTCTCATCTGATGACCCTGAACAAGAAGGAGCTGCTCTCGATGTGAGATCAGCAGCAAAAGAAAGAAGAGGAATTGGATGCCCCAGAGCAGCAGCCCCCGGATAAGCCTTAAAAACACACACACACAACGGACCGGGCACAAACAAAAGAAACAAGAAAAGGGCCATGATGATGATCCTATGTTCGTTTTCGCCCTGCCCCGATGATGCGCTCCTTGCTCGCGGAGCTACATACCAGAAAAAGAAAAAGAATCTCTCTATTACTTTACTTTGAGAAGAGAATCGTTGGTTTGACCGACGGACTACGTGGGAAATACGAGATCTAGGCAAGCCGCTACATGTTCTCCCCGCGCCCTTGAACGATAGAAGAACTACTTATCTTCTCTTAGATAGCAGTCGATCGGTTCGCATCTATGGTCAATCAATAGGTCCGCCGCGGATCTATTCTTCTATACGATAAATCGCCATCTCGTAGCACCACCACGACACTGATTCTCGTTATTTTTCCGAGCCCCCATGCCGTGACTTCGACTTTGAGTATGATGAATGAGTGGAAAGATCTTTATAGAAGTCCCTGTCCAATCCAACCAAAGAGTTAGTATCTAATAAAAATATATATATTTTTATTAGATTTTAGATAAGGGGGAGAACAGCGAGTTTTTTCAGAAAAGACTTGCTGCTCCCCTATCCGAATCCCGCGAGTGACTAAGCGCGAGACGAGCCATAACATAAGGGGCGAATCTACTCTTCGTAGAATCGACCCTAGATATCTTCTTTTTTGGTATATTTGCATCAGGCTTAGCCCCTACCTACTAGTAAGAAGGTGTTCCCGAAAGGGGACGAAACCCGTCTAAGATCCTGTGTGCGGCTTAGTAGCGCGTGAACAGAACAGGTAGCCTAAGCGGAACTCAATATTCAACCAACCTATGATCCATTTATTTAATTTAATCAGCTTACTATCAATAAACCATGTGTTAGGTTCTCGTTGCGGGAGATCTTGGAACGTGCCCGTCGTGTGAATGCGCATACAAATAGGGTCACTATTCGCCTACTACTAATAAGGGCGGAGAGTGGATTCTAGATTATATCAGTCGGGTAGGCTGGACTGGGATTCTGGGAAAATCTCTACGAATTCTTCTTTGCAAGAGACATCACTAAAGCCAGGGATGTCTCCGGCAGCCTTGCTGGGATCTCCAGATCGAATAATTGGTTTACAAGACGCTCTTAGGGGGTCTTGTCTTCTCGGATTCCAGCTTTTTACTTTTCTTATAAAAAGCTTTGACCTACTCCCTGAGCAGAGATGTACGCTTTATACGGGTAGTGGGGTCATGTATACTCATGGGATGGCTTTTTTTGGAGTAATTTGACAAAATTCCATTGCATCCAAATCAATCAAGATCTAAGTAGTCGTTCAGTAAACTATTATACTTATCGCATGCAGTATCCGAGTCTTGCCCATTTAAGGAATATGGAGGAGGTATGTGTCCTCTCGGTCGCCTTGACCCATCACAGATCAGCCCGAAAGTACCCCTTTCTATTATGATGATAGGGGTGGATGGTAGAGCTAGAACGGGCATAATCGCTGGAACAGCTAGAAGTAGGCCGACTATCTTCCATAAATCAAATAAATATATAAATATATATATGGATATTCGGCGTTTAATGAGATAGTAAAGTTCTAGACTCAAGCTAGCAAAAAACAAGACTGAGGTCGATAGGGGCATTACTGGTAATTGCTAAGGTGCTTTCTAAAGTATTAACCATTGGCTAGCGCTCATCTCCAGCTCTGTTTCCAGCCTTTCATTTCATATACCATTCCCGTATGCCATACGTCCAAGCCTTCTCCCATCAGTAGTTGGAAGCAGAACTGAGACTGGATGTAACTGAAGGAAAGGGGATATAGGTACGATAGGAGGGCACGGTTAAGCAGGTAAGTGAAGGCTCTCTCTCTCGCTCTGTGGTCTTGTGTAAAGCCTTTCCGCCCATTATTGATCTTCATTCTAAGTAAGCAGGTAGAAAGGCAGTTGAGGTGATAGCAAAAGAAAGCAGGGAAGCAGAAGCAAGAGGTCCTCATCAAACTTTTGTGTAATTGTAATAAAGCTTCTCGGTCGCATTTCATTGATCTCTAAGGCAAAGTCTCGCTTAATCGTTCATCGATCTTTTCTTCTTTCTTCAACCGGTCATATCTGATCTGTAGCTGGTAGCGACATGAGGAAAAGGTCCGGAATGGTCTATTTTATTTGCGAAATCGCGAGTTTAAGGGGTCGGATGGGTCAAGTACGGCCTCTAAAAACATGCGAGAATCGGCTTTTTAGTGGCATCTGTCTGAGGGCATCTGGAATTGTCTGTTTCGGTATTTACTCTTGTAAACGGTAACAAACGCTCATCTGTCCACGAATACGCTTCCCTTCTTTTATTCAATTAGGGCGAATACCTTGTAACCGAATTTTTTTCTTGAAAGATATGCTACTTCCCGGTCGAGCTGTCTTGTAACGGTCTCTAGGGTCTTCGGTCGAATTGGTCTTCTTTCCTGTAGTAGTTCATCTGATGAGTTCATCGCGCAATTTGAGTTTAAGCATCGGGCTTCTGAAAGCTATCTTCTGTAGGGATCCCCGATCGCCTTGTATAACTATCGATCAATGGCTTTCGCGCTAGGAGATCATCAGCTTATGGCAGGAAGGATGGATGAGCTCCCTATTGATATAAAAAAATAGAAAAGGGGACGGGGGTGAAGTCTGAGCCTCGGATGAGGGGGGAATAAAGACACTGGGAAAGGAATCATGGTAGTACGCCCCAAGATTGGAATGAGGGAAAGGAATAGAAAGATAAATGGATGGGGAATCCCCCTATGTGCTGAGAATAAGAGGAGCCGACAAACTGAAAGATACCCGTGGGAAAGCATGGGAGCCCCAAGCCTATGTAATAGTATCAACCCTTAGAAGATAGTTTAGCATCACCCTACCGATGAGTCTGGAGGAAAGACTGGTGAATCAGGCAACCCCTCTACCTTGAATTCATAACTTGCATAATGAGTTGCATCGACATCTTTGCCCGTGATCGAATGCCCCTTTCCCACGCCACCAATCGACGAATGCTGAGGAAGGAGTGAATCAACTGATGCAACCAACCACCGATGAACTAATCAACAACCGAACGAGACTGAATCCAAGCGAGTGAATGAACGAGTCAGGGGTTTGTAAAGAGCAAAGGACTATAAAAAACACTACCCGGAATAGGAGTCTTGGCTTATGCGTTTGAGTTTGAGCTGGAAGACGAGTCAAAGAAGTCAAAAAAGCAGGAAGAGGCATAATAGCCATCAACCGGAAGCAGTGCAGAAATAGGAGGAGAGCTTGTCTCAGCAAGTGATTGGGCTTGCCACCTTCCTAACCCGCTGACATAGGCATAAGCTGCTTCCAGAGCAGAGCTTGCGAAGCTAACAAGCCTACAAAAGCTAGCTGGCATAAGCAAAGCAACTAAGAAGCCCATAATAGGGTCCCTCATAAGGCAAAGCTATGCATGTTTATATAGTCCACTGGAACGAACTCACAAATCAATGGGATAATTTTCTTATAGCAACTAGAACTCTACTCGAAGAAAAGAAGTAGCCGGCTGGCTGAGGTAACTTCTACTTGCCGAGGAGGAAATGCTCTTATTTTTAGTTCTTTCAAAGATTGTTCCTTCCAAAAAACAGGACCTATTCCCTATTCCCTTAGTTGCTGCTTGCTTTCCGGTGCGAGGCGAGTAAAAAGCTTGACCATCTTTGAGGCAATTCACATTGTGTTCGTATAGTGACAAAGTAAATCAAGAGCATTCTCCCTCTATTGCCCTAGACGAGTGATTGGTCGAACATTGGAAAATGGAAAACTTACCCGTATTTTTGATTAAAACCTCTTCTTACCTTATTCTTGACCACTATTAGCACAGCTTCGAAAATCGTTATCTTTTATTCGCCTATACCTATATGTGACAAATGAATAAAAAAGAAAAATGGAGAACTCGATCGAAGGGAAGGCTTGAGTTCAAAGACGAAGATAAGGCTTGGTGGCTTGCGAGGAAAGACTAGCTAACAAGCGAACGAACAAGAGCTCCTACTCGTCTTCCTGCTCCAACTCCTATATAAGAAGCTACATATGCTCTGACAAGACGCTTTCTATTCTCTACTGCTTTCCTTTTATTATTCCTACTGCTACTCTTAGTCCTCCCATTAACTACAGCCAAGACTCCGCCTCTATATCCTATGCCCCGTTCTTTTGTAATTTGGAATCGTTGATTGCTTGTGGTGAATTGCGGTTCCTTTGTTTGTGTTATACTGGTTTCCTTTCCTTCAGGTGTGCTGGCAAGCAAGGGAGGACGAGGACTGGAGTCCCAACCCGAACAACAAGGATCAAAGAACGTCTTAAAGCTCGCCTCTTTGCTTTCTTAAAAAGAAAAGCGGACTACGCAATAAGAGGCTCAACCATAAGCCCAACTCTAATGGCGGGGGGGGAATGTTGAAAACAATCTTATTGGAATTATTGGAAGCGGCTTTCGAGTGAGGGCAATCGTCATAGTCAGCCAGCGAGCAATCCCAAGAAAGCCAGCTACCTAGCCTTTCTTATTCCCATTGCTAGCTTAAACTGAGGAATAAGAATAGGAAAAACCTCCAAGCCCCTATAAAGAAAGTAAGCTATTTCAATGTTATTTTTTTGTCTCTTTCCTCTGTCTGGTACCAAAGCCACTCGAACTCGAATGCCTCACCCGCACCAACTCCCTCAAACACAAGGGAGCGGGCACTGCTCTCAGCCTGTCGTAAAAACAAAAAAAAAACAAAGCAAAACTCCATACCGGAAGATCATTACCTTATTCCTAGAACGGCAGATAAACATTGGTACAACAGGAGGATCGAGAGACCTCGAGCGACACATCGTAATTTACGCTAACCTCAGCGTACCATCGGAGATACTTTAGCCACAGCTTAACCCATGGTTGAAGAATGAGGCGATCAAGAAAGTCCTCCCCCCTAAACTTGATAAAATGTCCGAAGACCTTCTCTTTCCTTTTCATTACAAACAAAGCGAAGGCGCTACTTAGCCCTATAAAGAATGAAGGCCCGTGCGACACCCGGCGTTAACACTCCAAAATCTGGAAATGCTAACCACAGTTTCAATGGTAACGGGAATACGCCTGACGGCGAAAGCATACAAAGATAGTGACGCTTTCATCGCTTAGATTTAGGGCGATAGGGCGCACCACAGATACGATAAGAAGCACCCCTCAATCGATAGGTCAAAGACAGAGACATAATACCAGTTGCATCTCTAATCTTTGAAAAATCGGGGTCTTTTCCACATAATAGCGTCAACCAAAGACCAGAGCATCTTAGCAGACACCGGAGAGAAATCCCTAGTAACTTCGTCGCTCCAAAATCTTTTGGCAAACTCCAAAACATGACTTATAATAAAAAATGTTTTAAATGAGAGACTTTTCTTTAGATATATTATAGTACACCGAAACTTTTTATTATGGTAAGTGGCCGCCACCTTCTCGTCGGCGATCACCGTCGCCAAGAATGGCATAGTCGCAAAGCTTCGTCGTGCCATACACCCTCTCAGCAGCTATCCACACAAGCATATGATGTGTAAGTGTGAATAGAGGACAAGAACTATAAAATCCGAGGGGTTGACCCTTCGTGAACGTCACAACCGATGCCCCATAGCCTTGATTAAAAAAACTATATGGTAATTCAAAGACTACAGAACAAAGTATGAACGTCCAGGAAGTTGCAAAGGGATTTCCGAGCAACCCTGCAATCATACAGGACGTAAGGATAACACAGGTAAGGAATCGGTAGCAGCCTTGAGATCAAAAGAAAATCCTTTTTTTTCCTCTCAAGTACTGCAACGGTTGGGTCTGGTTATAGGTACCATCCATTCTTAACCTTGCCAAAACCGTCATGGCCCAATCATGTATAGGCCGTACCAAGGCCTGATACAAGGGTAGGCCAACCAATAGGGAATAACCTTTTCTTCCCTGCTCCCTCGACCTTCATTCCCATCCTGCCAAGCTGAGGCTGCCAGCACATTGTATCTAACCACACTGTAGCAAATCGATACAAGTAGCTAAACAGCTTGCTATACCATACAAAGGCATCTCCGGCCGAACGGTTAGGCAAGACTACGGCGCCTGGGTAAACATCCCGTTTACCAAACAAGACGGCGAGAGTTTCACTTAACCATTCCCCTCCTGCAGCCAAAGCGATAGCGGCTGTAGCATCCACCGGTAATGTGTGGAAGAGGGTAAGCTTTCTATATGGATAGGACGTATCAACACCTTTTGCATCTTTTAAAGAGAATTTCTAAGAAAAATAGAGTGTTGGGTCCTGAGGACCAGGATGGCCGAAGATCAAAACCTAAATGTGCCAGGGGTTGATCATCGAAGCCAGGGCAATAACGATGAAGGAATTTGAGCGCTGATGTAGCTAACAGCCACCTTCATAGTTGATTCATTAGGGTCGTCACCTTCTACTCAACTAGTGGAAGTATCCACCGTTTTCTTTGTCTGTTAAGCCTCACAGCTATGGGACTTCCTAAGGAAAACTGCAATCGTAGTACTCACAAGACAAGACCACCGAGATCTTCGACTTAGCTCCCAAAGGTAATCCACCCGGCCCTTCCCCAACCTATACAAGGGGAGCGGAAGATAACGCAAGAGAGAACTTATGACTTCGCGGATGGAGAGGGATTCGAACCCCCGGTATTCCTATCAATACTTCGGTTTTCAAGACCGACTCTTTCAACCGCTCAGACATCCATCCCCTTCGCGCTTCGCCCGCCCTATCTATCCGCGCGCTGGCAGGTAGGGGCTTATCCATGTGATTCGCTACGCTTTGCTTGCGCCTATCGGCGGACTCTGTTGCCTGCCGGTTAGCGAAACTTTTCCGGTAGTACGAATCGCTACGCTTCGCTTGTTTCTATATGATAATATGCACCTTGGTTGCTGCGCTCCCCGCGGGTAATAACAAGAGAGTTAAGAACGAATTATCTTCCAAACAAAAAGAGTGATTGAGTCCGACTCGCGAACGATCGGCAAGTGAAGGACCGATCCTTTTGCGCCAGTACTGTTGCGAGACTGGTACTTGGCGGCTCACGAGCAACATATAGACTAAGGTTGCCCATCACTCCCTCGCTCTTTTTTGAAGGCCCTTTCTATTCTCTTTCTAGTATGGTTCCTCCATAAGAACACTGAACGCCCAGCTTCGCAGAGCAGCTCTCTCCCCAGCCCACAGCATAGTGTGGAATCTGGATCGTTTCATCGAGCACCATTTCTTTTAGATATAAAGGTGTTCTGACTCTATTGGATCAAGTCATAATCTACGCCTTTTACTAGTATACTACTATGGGGAGAGACTAAGCTCTATTTCAGAGATTGGACTCTCTTACTGTGATTAGCCCCTACTAGTAAGAAGCTGTTCCCGAGCCAGGTTCCCTGGATCCACGTGTTCCTAGTCGGGCCTAAATGAATGAATGAAGAAGCGCGCCCGGGTAGACTTCCAGAGCTCTTGCTCTGCGTATCCTCCTACTTATTATTCTGGGGGTCATAAAAACATACGAACCGCCTACTCTTTAAAGCTTAAAGCCCTACCATTCTATTTTTAAAAATGAAAGCTGCTTTCCCTCACTAATAAAAAACAGCAATCCCTCCCCTTCTGTTACCTACTCTACTTTTACTCATATCTTCGGTATACCTCAATACAAGACAAACACAGGAAAGGATATTCAATCAAAAACCGGGCGATAGCCCTATTCTCTCTCAATTGCCTATCTTTTATAGATGAGGGAGAGTACCTTAGCAGTAGCTTCCAACACTTAAGATGTACCTCCTCAAGTGCCAGATATGAATGTTTTATGAATTTCATACGGGACTACTTACTTACCTAAAGTTCACTTCTGACTTACCAAATAAATTTACTGAAGGAACTGACCTAAGCATAGCTCTCTCTCTCAAATACAAATGCCAAGAAAGAGATTCCTTGGATAAGTGGAAAAATGCCTTTCATTTCTCTTTTAAGGCGTTTGTCCTACTTATAGTATCAGTCCTCCGGCCTATCGAAATTCGTGTTTTTATTAACCAACAACACATGCACTTTGTTGGAACTAAAAAAAGGTTATTCAATCCACTAGTGCAACTGAAAGCGCACCTACTGTTACTAGAAGTCTAGTCCCTCTCAGGTACAGTTTCGATCTCGAACTAACTTACTTTACTTAATAGGCCGGAAGAGAGAGATATTCAGAAAACCCGATTTCCTGTCCTGTCTTAAGAACCTGACTCAAAAGAGAAAAGAAAACCAAACTAAAATAAAAGAGATATCACTTTCGACGATTGAACTGCACTTTTATATCCAGATTGGAACTGGATTTGAACGTCTTTGGATCCTGCTTAGAGCCGGCTTTCACTCCACTTTCACTTTCATATCAGGAGCGTCGACTTGTGCACTTGCAATATCGAATTTCACTTTCCGGAATCCTTGCTCCTGGCCTATTGGTTGATGATAGGGTTCCTGTTGGTAGAGTTCCTGCCCTTGGCCTTGGTTCCAGTCTCGTCTCGCATGCCAGCAAGTATTCTAGAAAGAATGACTCGGTTTCATGTCATGTAGCTACTATAGCTCCTCTCGCCTTTCTAGCCTGCCTTGTGTTGCTCGGAAATGGCTAAGCCTTTTTCGAGAGGCTTTCACCCTGAAAACTTAACTAGACCCCGTTCCCTCTATGTCCATTCAATCTTAATCTTGCTGCATGAATGCACTGTAAGACCGGGGATGCCCTCAATGATCCCTTCCTCTTCCATAAAGGCTTTCACCCGCACTAGCACTAGTATATGGTGATATCCAACTCGAAAACCCGAAGACAAACAAGCTTACCTTATTATTAGAGAAAGGGGAAAGGGGGTAAACCCAAAGCTAAGAAGCTGACAACTGCGAGACTAGGAGAATGGGAAAGACTTGGTATATAATCCGTGCCTTCGTTCCGGCTATAGTCCATTAGCAAGCGAGTAGGGGAACCGTTCCTTCCGTTCAGTAAGGGAATACAAGCATTACGGGGAGTTTTAAAAAAGGAATATGAATATGACTCTTCCCAACTCAAGTCAAGCGAAGCATAGTGAGGAAGGAGGAGAAGAACTACTAGAGAAAGGCTAAGTGAAGTACTTCTCGGGACTTCTCTTTTCTTCTTTCAAATTCTTCTCTTCTTTTCTTGCTT
>NC_044904.1:30027133-30047133 GCF_001633185.2 Quercus lobata
GAAATCTTTCAGTTAGACTCGTGAGTAGAGCTAAAGTTGCAAACAGATCATTCAGTGGATGGGCACTCGGCTTAGCCACAGATTCTAAAGAGTCTTTTCCGGAAAGCAAGCTTAACTCGCTTAAAAAGAGACAGAGGAAGGAAAGCTCTAGGAACAGGCGGACTGGTAGCGGGAGCAGTAGTTGTTCTGAACCGGCATTAGACAAATCAATCTCAAGGTTAGGAAGGCGAGACGGTTCATAGAATAAACCTTCCTTTCGGGGAGCGGTTACAGGGGAAGGGCCCTACCTTTGCTCGAAGGCATGCAAGGCTATATTTCCTTATTTATTGGCCAAGAACAAGGGGCCCGACTTGAAGTTCTCAGCCCCTTCAGCTTATATGACCTGTCAGTCGGGCAAGGTTCATCTATTTCTAGCCTTGAAACCCGAAGCCCTCCTTTGAGAGACCACACACCCGACTTTGAGAGAACAAAACCACGCCTATTTATATTAAAAGCTCACCCCTTGCTTTGAACCGAGGATGGTGCCACGAAAGGAAAGCACTTGGACCCCAGTCCTGACCTCAAAGACAGGATTCCGAAAGGCCAGACTCTATCCCAATCCCATGACTTTGGAATGGCGGGTTTAAGAATTCCATATTCCATATAATATAATAAAGGGGCCACTGTCCTGACTAAAGGCAGAAATCCACGCCCAGGAGGAGCGATCAAGGTCTCTCGAGCCAGAGCTGCTACTCGGGTAGGAGCGGGCGGACCTATGAACAGGAATTCCTCTCGTTTTCAATGGAGGAATTCTTAAACCTTATCAAGCTACAAGACCACTCGAGGGAGGAGGCTCATTGACTTCAAGAAACGGGATACCGAGCCGAGGGAAGACTTTGTTGGGGCCTACGGGCACGGATTTCGTCAATCCTTTAAAAGAGGCCCTTGGGTTATCTACCCATCTATTAAATGGGAGATTCTGGACGCGAAAGCAAAACTCACTTCAAGAGAGAACCTAACAGCGCACTTAAGCTAGGACGCTGAGTGACTTCAACAAAGAAGCTCCGGCAACCGGCCCTAGGGGATTATGCCTTTTAGACATACAAAAATGGAGGCTTTAGCCTATATTATATATAGCATAGCTCTTAGAACCCTTTCCCTTTGGGTTGGAGGCACCTCAGCTCAACTTACAATACAAGAAAGGGCGATCCCTTTCGATCCCATACCCGAACCCAGCCTACTTTACTTATTTAAAACCTCCAATCGGTATGAGATACCCGGAATGGGGGTACTGGCATAGACACCTGACTCCTCGCCTTATAGTAAACCTTCTAATCTAATCGGAGAGGCCAGACGCCAAAGCAAAAGAACTTGTGGAGTTGAAATCAAACTAAAGGGATCCCGCTTAGTGACGTGGACAAACGGACCCCTTTGGGGAGGAAGGTTAACCCAATCTTGAACCCCGGGGGGAATTCCTTCCATACAGGATTGGGGAAAGACCAGACTTCTAGCCCATTACTTGGCAATGGATCCAAGGGGAAGCCAACTCACTTATCGATCCCAGAGTGCGGTTAATCTGCTTATTCCAGTGAACAAAGAAAGCAACTCCATGGGGTGAAACCCCTAAATCAAAGGAGGGCGGACTTGGTTCGCTACAGGACAAGGGCTAAACTGGGATCATTACATCCCAAAGGCGGGAATAGAGGACTATTATCCGACAATCCCTACAATCCCTACTAAGGGGAGGTAAGCCCTACTCAGGTCGGAGACAAGCTTGATTCAGCGGGAAAAGAAAAAAAAAATACAACAAGAGAGTATATGCTAATTCCCCTAACACACGCGGAGAAGAGAGCGGAAATGCAAAAGCCAAAAATAAGAGATAATAGACTAGCGGTCTTTGATTGCAGATCCATTTGGATAGTAAAAGAAGCGCATGAGGAAGAAGGGAATCAAGCCTGATAGCGCCAGCCGTTAACTCCTGTTTACGTTTACCTTCCTTTTAGCCTGCCTGGAACTCCTGAATTCACTCTTTAACTAGAGGAAGCGCCTAAAAGAAAGCCTTTTCGAAAAAAGGGAAATTCCAATGTTTTATTCAACACTAAATGTTAAGTATGTAAAATGAACAAAAAAGAGTGGATACGTATGTTATCTGAAATTGATAATTGGCAAGTTTTTACACTATGTAAGGAATTCCACAAGCTTTCTTTGGATGAAAGTGGTTCTTCGTCAGAGGAATGTGGTTCTTCGTCATCATCTTCATCTTCTTCAACTAGTTTAGTGAAACCATCGTCTTATTCTTATGGTGCTATTCCTCGTTTCTTACACAGTTTTACACATTCACATTGGAGCCAGTCAATTATTAAGCAATTAAGAGCTCCTTTTATTGAGATCTCTCGCAATTATATGGATTCATCATTATTCCAGTCGTATGACATTCGTATGGGGTTAGGATTTCGATTTCTTCCTGGGCAGGATGAATTCATAATTAATGAATTGAAATTACCAGAGTCATTTGATAGGTTGTCTATATTAAGTGATTCACTTGGTCTATCTTACAATTGTTGTCCAATTTCTGGCACAGAGATGCTTCCTTTAAGCAGTTCAGGAACCGGTTTGCGTTGTTTGGTCGCCGATAACATTACTCAAATCTTGGTTGAGGTCGTTACTCAATATGATGGTAGGTGTGGGCGTATCTTGGTTCTGGTCAGCTTGGGCATAGGTTGCACAGCTTGGTACACGTTTTCGCCAGGCAACTCAATTCATCATCCCCTCGTGAGCAGCTTGTTAAATCCATTTGACACGTATGAACCCTTTTTCAACATGGAATATTCAGCTCCTGGGTATAGTAGGGCTGGTTTTGTTGAAAGAAACAATTCCGCATCGGCAGTGTCAGCCTTTTGGAAGGAGCAGCCTTTTGCTGAGATAACAATCCCTGCTAGCGGCCCAGTGCTTAAGGCAGTTGGTTTAGGTGTGATGGTTGCATTCTTAATAACGGTAGGTCTAGTTCCAAATGTACAGTAATAGGATGATTATGATTGGAGCACTTAAGAAAGGTATATTCATTTCAAAATGGAGTTCTTCCACTAGAGATTTTAGTACTGTTGAATGTTCACTTGTGCAGCTGTCAGCTGATATTCATTTTGTCTATACAAATATGATAGAAGAGCGTGATTGTATACCTAGCGCCGAATATGATCTTCTTCATCAAAGAATAGTTACTGGTAGATACATTCTATCTCCGCTACAAATGAAGTTCATATTCAAAAAGGATTTCAATAAGTTTTTATTGAATACGCTAGCAGATTACCCAGATATCATGTTGGGGGTTAGCCCGTATGATCCTGTTTCGTTATGTGTAATAATGACTGATAAAAAGGATGTATTTGTATACATGGGATTCTCGATAATGCTATATCGTTTCACTTATGGTCGCTTGCCAAATGATGGATTTAGATTTGAAAGTGAGCTTGATTCCTTTTATAACAGTCTGCAAGAAATAGGAAAGGTTGATAGAGTGTACAAGCTTGACTTAAAGGAATCGTTAAGGACTATTCCAATTAGTCGGATTTTAGATATAATGAAGCCTTTAGTTGGGAATGATGATGTTTTTAAACTCATTTCATCATTTCTTTCTCTCCCAATCATTGATGAAGATGGAAATAATTGTAGGTCAGATAGTCATATTAGGGGTATTCCACCACTGGGTGAAATCACCATGGTCTTATTCAATCTAGTCCTAATTATGATCTTCGATCGTGAGCTACCCAAAATGTATCCTGGGATTGCATTTGTCAGATTCCTTCATGAAGTATATATTTTTACTAGAGGTAATGATGAAGTAATCTTCGACGAGAAAGTTGGATATGCTCTATTGGAAGAACTCGGTCTTCAAGGAAAGATCGAGTCTACGGGGCAATATGATGATCCACTTTATTGTTATTATAATAAGATTCTCTATGTGGACATTTATGATTGTGATGTACAAGTTTGCGATCCTGCTGACTATTATTAATAATATTCTCCACTAATTGTGTAATATCCCAATAGTTCGATATCTTCAACCAGTTATTCTTTTATTTTCCGGTATGCCGCTCAGCGAGCTGAGCGAATGAACTACAATAAAAAAAAAAACTATGATTCACATATTCAATACATTAACCTCTAAAGCACCTGCTATTCGAAGATTCCCTCCGGACGGTAGTCTTAGCGAACAACATTGGATTCGATTTGGAAATCGAAGATTCCTTACAAGGAACCCATTTTGGGTTCGATTTGAAGAAAGAAGCAGAGACACATTGCAGAGTAGTACTGATAGAAGGGGGCAAGGAAGGATTATTTGCACTACTGGACCATGGACACCACACACAGCGAATATGAGCCAGCTTCCATTCCACATCGAAAGGGGCAGGAAAGTACTCAGATCACCAGAGAGGAAGCAGGGGTTGGCTGATGTAACCAGGGAAACGGGTCGAATTAAAGAATTTAGGCTGAATGATGCTCTTCTCTACTCCTACATGTACGACTTGCGCTTTGCTCTTTTGACTTGTTTAGTCATCGGATTCTCCATTTGGTGGATGGCGGTACCAGAACCCTTGCTAGAGAGCCCGATGGCACTTTGCTCACCCGATCTAAAAATGCTGGTGAACGTAGCCAGGGACACATACGTAAATAAGGTGTGTAGCACGCACTCCCTTCCAAGCCCATGCGAATGCGGGGAACCGCTAAATAACGCGGCTAGGTATATATTGGAAAAAGATGAGTTTGACCCAATCCATTTACATCCTAACAAAACAAGAGCTGTCTCAATATATATTGCTGCTATTGTGCTAAGCCTGGCTCTTGCTGAATCCGTGACTACAGAGGGGTTTAGATGGGAGTAGTGATGACGTGCACCTATAGTGTTCATATTAAAGGCTGATGGATGTCCTGCTAACAGCCAGATAAAACAAGAGAATAGAATAGTTATTCTCATTACACCCCAACCCACTTGGACAAGATATTCATCTATAGCAATTGTCAATACCGGATAAAAATGGGATCGAAAATATCAATGTGGATCTTTCCAAACAGTAGCCTTTAACGAGGCGAGGCCCCCCCCTAGAGGGGGGAAAGAAGAGTGGGTATGTGGGCTTCTTTTATCCTTTTACAATTATTGTTTCTTTTGCCAATCGAAAGATTCATCGATAGTACTACCGATGTCAGGGAAAGCAGACAGCAGACTGAGATAGCGATACCAAGCCTAGCTTGAAAGAGAGACAGGCATGTGGTGAACCATACCGAGAGAAAGAAAGCAGAGGATAGATACCATAGGGATCCCCTGATGAAGTAAATCAGACAAAGTAGATTATCTCATGGAGTGAGCAAAGACAGATTCTAGACGGTTCGGTTGTTTCAGTCAGAAGGTCTTCCAGCTTTAGTCAATCAATGCAGAGGTACCTTTCCTCGCGGTCTTGCCCTATCTTTCCTTTTCCTTAGCTACGGGCTTTAGATCTGCTGTTGTTCGCTATGCTCCCACTGCCTTTTGTTTTGCCTACGCTACCTATGCCTCTCCTGCTGGCTTTCAATCTGGAAAGTCATAATATCGATCTCGTCCTGGAGCTGCTCATGCTTTATATAGAGATAGAGATGCTGATAGCTTTGCAATGAGATCCGCTACCTTAGCTGTCAACAAGCTTACTGGCATCATAACCTGACTTTGGAACAGTGGGTAGAGCTTAAACAGGCTATTATTCTCAAGATGGAAGGAATGCTAGGCGGAGTACTTTCCCCTTTGTTCCTACCTTTCCTGCCGCTGCCTTCACTGCTCAAACTCCTTATTCTGGCTTTCTAACCGGCTCCGGAACGTCGAATAGGAAAAGGGAGAGATGCTAACTAGCGAGATAGTGGCTAAGGAGATAGAACTTTATATTAAACAACAAGATCAACTAACTCGGCTGCTGAAAGATTGAAAATTTCGGAATTCCTTCCACTCGGGAAATAGGTACGGGATATTGCATTGGTTATCGAATTGGAAGGGACACTAAGTGAGCTAATGGCTATTGAGCAGGTCTGGCTCTAAAGCTTGCTCGGGCTGGGATTCCAACGGGTCCATAAATGGGTTCTGGGTCTCAAATATGAAGGTATGCCGCGGGCCTTCAACCTGGGAAGGATTCTGAGCTCCCCCATCCAGCAGGTCAAGCATGGGGACCTGAGGGTGAGTGATTTAATGCATTGTGTTTACTCTCTAGCATGGATTGTAGGTAGGGGATATTCTAGGTGAGACATGTTCTACTTATGTGCAGCATTTATACTAGCACCCGCGTGCGCCATCTTCTTGTTGTTGTTGTTCCTATTTCAAAGTGGAATGAGAGGAATCCAATGAGAAGAGAGCGAGAGGGAGAAGTCCCAGTTGATTGATCCCTTGGGTCAGCCCGAGCGTCTTGTGTGAAGAGTCCTTGCAGTGGAAGTGCTGCTTCTCATTTGGTACCTTGCCTTGAACAAGCCAATCAACCGGGAGTGAACCGGGCGCAGGAAATGATTTCAGGGGAAGCTCATCCGTCTTGTTCTCATCTTAAGGGAAGAGAGGCGCTATGTGTCCTATAAGTAGAGTGAAAGCTATGAGTCTATATGCTGTTTAGAAGCGAGGAAAGCTGCTATGTCTGCTAGTCTCCTCCACGCTGGCAGGGAAGCTAGTATACTCTGAGTCAAGGGCAATGCTAAAAGCTCAACCAGGCAGGAGTTCTAGTTGCTATAGCTGCAGTTCTTTCTTCTTCGTCCGAGTCCCGGTTCGCTAAGGGTAGCGACGTCTAAGGCTCTGTGATAATAGATAGCAGGCTTTCCTAGGCCTATGGAGAGTGATGGCAGGCTAGCCAAAAGGGAATGTGAGAAAGTCAATCAAGCTAGTTCAGTTTCGGCTCCTAGGCAAAAGTCTCAGTACTTCCTGCTGCGTCTATCCTGCGTCTTTCCTTTCGCTTTTGAATGATTGAAATGGAACGTCGAGACTTCCCTCTTGGCTACTTCAAAGTAGTGGAAGGAAGTGACCCTTAGGAAAGGGGCACGAGTGGAACGGCATGTCATTTGCTGTTAGCTGTTAGCCTTTCTAGCGGCTTTCCTATCTTTTGTTTGCAAAGCATTCCTCTAGCAGCCAATCTTGCTTCGCCCTACAGGCCTATGCTCTATGCTATGATCGATGGTCCTCTGGCGTCAAACTATTCAACAATAACGCTCCTTTATTCGCCTGTAACCTCTCTTTCTCTTTCGTCACTCCTACTCTTTCAGGGCCTTCGCCTTCGGCTTCCGCTTTCAGACAAAACTAGTAGGAAATGAGCGTAGATTGATAGAGATGGCTTTTAAGGGGAACAACAACTAGGCATAACATAAATGGCTCTAATGGGAGTTGACGTATCCTCGATCTTAAGCCCCATAGGGATCACTTCGACTTGACTTCAAGAGCTAGAAGAGCTAAGAGCTGAGGTTGGTCGTAGATCTCGTCTAAGGCTTCTGAGTGGTTATTCCTTTATAGGATTAGCTTTCTATTTTCTTGTTCTTACTTGCTTGAAGTTTGGAAAAGATAGATAAGGACAGAACGGAATGTATTCTATCTCTCAAGCTCCTTGACTTTAGGTTTATAACAAGATAGGATAAAAAATCTCAAATGAGATCTATCCCTCTCTAAGCTCGGTCATTCCTTCCTAAAGTCAGGACTGGTACAAGTGCTTTCCTTTCCTGTCTTTGAAGCTGCCCCCCCGAGGTTTCTTTCCCTTGTATCTAGGTATCTAAGTATCGAGGTAGTTCCTAGTTTTGAGCTAAGCTGAGCTCCGAAGTCGTGGATTCCTTCCGACTGGGCGAAGTTCTTCCCTTTCTATTAGGCAGTTTGAAGCTAGATGTGAATGCCGCCTATCTGCTATTAGTAAGCTATCCTAGTCGCTATTATTAAGTAAGAAGCTCTGGAGCGGGAAGATAAGTATTTCATTATAGTAAGGAAACAAGCAAGGGCAATCGTAATCGTACTGAATCTATAAAGAAGGAAATCGTGTACTGATTTGATTGTGCCAGCCCTTTCCCGATTCCTGATGCTACCCTTACCTTAGCAGTGATACAATACAGGAGGGGAGAGATCTTCTTTCAAAGAAGAGAACCGTAGCTCACGGAAAAGATTAAGTACGGTGTATTCGTGGACAGATAGCCAAGGAAAGCACTGGAAAAGCTTGTTGGAGGAAATTGATCAAAGTTCAGGCTTGATAAGTACAAGGAGCAGGGAAGGCTACTGCTACTGCGACAGATGGTTGACTAATGCTCCTACCGTTACAGATAGAAATTCGCTAACAGGCGATTGCCTGCCCATGCTATAACCATGCTACCTTCCTTCCTATAAGCTGGCTAACTAAGGCCTACGGACTGATTACCGGTATACAATTAAGGGCAGGAGCCCAGCAAGGAAGAAATGGCAGAAGAGGGAAAGTAGCTCTATTGACTATTACAAAACTGAATTTAGGCACAGCCTTTTCCACAGTTACAGAAGCCTTTGCCGCAGATGACCGCTTTGACATATTAGCCCGGATTACGCTTTCAAATCAATAGTTCATTGACCGTAGTACCTCCTCTTTTTTTCTTTGAACAAGCCTTGTTACTACAGCTTCTTACTAAAGAAAGAATGCCATACTATCGAACTATAGGCGAGATGAAGCAAGCAAGGGTGGGTGCTCGTAGATCACTTGCTCGTTACATAACATCTCAGGATCAGGATCACTATCATTCGGCTGACCTGGATTCAATTCCACGTGCCCCAAGGTAAGAGCGTAGTGAGATACGTGAATGCGTTATATAGCAAATAAAGAGAACAAGCATAACAGCCTAACCGCCGCATCGATCATTCGGTAGCGACTGTTTATTAAAAACACAGAACTCGAGGAGTGAAGCGAGCCTTGCAAGAGCTATCTATTCAATCGGGGACTCTCTTTCCGTTATACTATCTTTTCCTTATCCTTTCGGACTGTCTTTCAAAACTAGCAGAATCGTGGGACCCATTTTCCTACCACTAAAGAAGGAGAGTCCAAGCCTGCCTTCTTACTATCATATTAAATACTGCTTATTGGTCTTTCCCTATCTTCAATAGAAGGGAAAAACCCAACCACCTTTACACTTCTTTCGACGGCTAGTCTTCATTTGTTCGATTTATTCTTTTTCTTTTCTTTGCTTGAGGTTTGAAGGCTTTTTGCTTGTGCTCACTGGCTAGGGCTTTCGATTGATTTTTCCGTTCTTCTTGAAGGCCTGGCAGAAGGAAGACCTGTCTGCTTTTTCCAAAGTTACCATCTAACTAATTTGAGTCTTTCCTCTTTTTAAACCTTACCAGCCCTTGAGCATGTGGTTTAATTCGATACAACGCGCAAAACCTTACCAGCCCTTGAGATCTATCTTATCTATCTGCTGCAGTGCACACTGACAGCGAGCCTTTGACTTGCCTTGTTTCCAATCCTCGATAATGGTTCAGTTCCTATTAGTATCCATGATACAAGTCGGATTGCCTTTTCCTACGGGAGGTCGAGTGCTAGTCTTCCTTATGGTTCGACTCTTTCCTTTCCACTGGTTTTTTGAAGGCCATTTTTGTAAGCATTCCTTTAGCAAGTAATCCGTTGCTTGTTCTAACACTTACTTAGAGGAACCTTCTCTGCCGCACTGTTAGTACCTGGAGGCGAGAACATCTTGAATCCCCCACCTCGAGGACCAAGCCAAAGAAAGGGACCTAGCTCTGAGACCCCCAATCAATGAGATACTCAAGGTTCTTGATCGGCTATTAAAGACAGATATAGATTTGCCGAATCCACTGTGCCTGAGAACTTGCCTGTTCCACCGTGCCTGGCTTACGGACTGTGCCTGAGAAGAAAGACAGAAATAGATATGGGTTTTTGGCCCTACTAATACTAATAAAAGGGCTTGAGAGCCCAGAACAGAGGACAGAGAGCCAAGCATAGGGGAAAGGCATAGATTGTAGCTAGGGGAAGAGCTGAGAAGAGAGGAATGAGGCTGCTATTTCCTTTAGATAGATGGCAATAATGAGCGAAGGTTTGGCACCCTGGTTTTGGCATAGCTCTGTTCTGATGAGGGTGAGGGGAGCTCGAGTAAGTGTAGCGAAGAGAAGTTCCTCCTATCTATAGGTAGGAGCGTAGGGGCTAGGACTTTCTTTGAGTTTTCTGAAGCTAAGAGTGAGCAACTAGGCGAAGAGTTGAGGATAGATAGAGGAAGCGGAAGCTCGATTTGCTTCTTGTTAGATCAAGCGACCTTGAACCTGCAGTTGACTATGAAGAGAAGAATCAAAAGGATAGACCTCCCTACTCATTATGAGGAGACCTATAAAGTATGAGGAGAGCGAAACTCGAGTTCAAATGCTTAAGAGAAAATGGCTAATGGTCGAGGCCTACTAGATAGAGCATGGAGCTGTTCTCATTCCTGCTGTTAGGAATTCTTAAACCTATAGTTCCTATGTGCCTAACCAAGAGAATGGTCTTTCCCGCTCTTAGTTCGGCATGGCTATCCGAGTAGAATATATTGTATGAAGAGAGGACGAGCGTAAGGTCTCAGAGTTGCTATAAAGTGAAACCTTGAGGTTGAGGACTGGCTATGAACTTCCTTCTATCAAGAGATATAGATAGGTTCCTGCCTCTCCTAAGGTCAGGTATGACTTCTCCCCGTTAGCAGCTCTTTGAATCAAGAATCCCAGCAAGAAGTGCATCTTACAACCGCTTTACCGACATCGGAAAATCGGATGTATTAGGAGGTTAGGACTATCCTCTTTCGTACTATCAATCTCTCCACCTGTTACATCTTCCTGCTGTCTTTAGGGTGGTCGAAGATCTTTCTTCCCTTTAGGAGCAAGCTACCTTCCTTCCAACGTCAGTCAGTATAGATAGTCAAATTCCGGATGAACATGCATTCTTTTCGATCTTGTACTCTTTTTCTTTAGTTTTTAATAAATGGTAGACTTATAACCAATCCAATCGGAAACCTTAATTCGAGAGATCAAACTGCGCTTCGAGTGTCTTATGCATCGGACGGACGTCAAGTGGTTCCAGGACCAGAACTTATTCTTTCAGAGAATTAAAGGTAATCAGCCTTCATAAAGTAGGGTATTCCATATCCGGGAGGAGAAGTCCCCGGTTTACGAATAAGGAGCTGAAAGCAGCTTGACCTATCTATCTGACTTTCTATCTTATTAGTAAAGGAAAGCGGTAGCTTGATCGTATGATCAAGGAGACAGTCAGCCTTGCGAGTCTTTCATCAAGCAAGCAAGAGAGGAGCAGTAAATGGAATGAACTAAGATAGGCTTAGGGTTCGGATGAGGATTAGGACGGAAAACCTTTATTGAAGCGGAGTCTCTTCTAAGAAAGATAGATGGGATCAAGTAAGGAAAGCCTAAGGTAGCTTTCTTTGATCTGAAATCAAAGTCGTACCTTGTATTTCTCTGAAATGGGATTCCCGTCCTTGCCTGCCTTCGACGCCTTCCTTTAGTAAGTAGTAAGTCAGACCCGCATTATTAAGCGATGAACGCCCCTTCCTAATTTCTTTTGTGGAAAGAAAAGTGTAAAGAAAGAAGAAAGTTGAGTAAGAGAAACCTAGAAATGGAGCGAGGATCGAGCTTTCACCTCCGCCTATCCCGCTTTCCTGACTTTCCTTCCTTGGCTAGTTCAAAAAGGCTTTTTCCACTTTGCTTTGTTCATACAAGAAGTAATAAAGAAGTGACAATTAAGATTCATAAGACTTCCCGCTCGGAAGAACTGGCTTTTCAACTGAAAGGAGGTGGAAGCTCTACTAAGACGGAGATGGAAAGGAGGGCACTTAGCTCGGCGTTAGGTAGTTAGGAGCGAAGGTAGTACGAGGCAGAGCCAAGACAAAGAGAGGATGGAACCATCAATACGTCAAGGAGAGAGTTTCACTCTTGCCAGGTGGGGAAGCTTGACTTTGACTTCGGGAATCAGATTGATTTTTTAATGGGGCGAGGCTAATTTACTTTATTTTAAGTTAATCCGATAGAAAGCGATGCCTACTAGACTGGCTCGAATAAGCCTTTAAATAGTCTCATAGCTTCTTCACCTAGCAGAAGCAGAAGTAAGAGACGCAAGGAAAGAAAAAAGCTTGTCCGAGGCAAAGAAAGCCTAAACCTTCACTAGATAGAGTTGGAGCTTTCTTTTGAGTTGCATCTAGTTCAGTAGGTGCCCTGATAGTCGTGAAAGTCAAGCTGCTTCCTTCTCTCCTTGCAGTCGAGCCTATAGCCTATTACTAACCTTGTTAATCCTTAGAGAATGAATGCAAGGTTGACTCTTCATTCTTCGGCAGGAGGAGAAGTGGATTCCCTTCCAAAGAACAAGGAATCCTTGATGCTTCTCAAATGTCTTGAAGAATGCTCTCCTTGATGTGAGGTAAATGTGAGGGAAAGAAAGAAGTGAAGGGCTAAGTCAGTTCACAGTTAAACTCCGAGAGGTATGGTTTGAGTCCTGGTGCGGAACTCCGTTAGAAAAGAGCGAATGGATTCCTCTCTTTATTTATGATAATTTGGGTGACGCTCTCTCTTCCTTCCCCATCCACGAGGGCAATTGTCATAGCTCCTCGCTCGAATCAAAACCTTTCTTTTCTACGCACAGAGGGAAAGATCACTCCTAAATGCAGCCGTGATCTTATATACGATACCACCAGACGCACCTTGGTACTTCCGTCCGCCAATCAAGGCTAGTGGAGCGAAGGGAATCCTGCGACGATTATGAGGGCCCGAGCGGGTATTCCTTAGTTTACTGGAAGTGCTTTAAGGAAGTGTGACCCTTATGACGAGCTATTCGAACTATGCTCATCCGAGACAAGCCTGCTCAGCCAATTCTTTCTATTTTTCGGATATTGCGAAAAAAGAAATAGCAAAAGCTTGGCTTACACAGAATTGAATAAATAAGGAAAAAGAATGGAGGAAGGATTTGACCTATCTATCTAGAGGGAAGGAAGTTCATAGCGAGTCCTAAACCTCAAGGTTTCACTATCTATCCTTACTTGGGGGAAGCCCACAAAGCCACATTCGCTTAGCTACAGTAAGACTACGGATAGCTCTCCTCGTTGAAATAGATAGGTTCGAGCTCCCCCCTCCCGGGGATCCCTCACTAGGGTACGTATCTTTATTTATTAAGAGTGCCTGGTCCCTTTTCCCTGCTTCTCTCTATCTCTCCTTAGCTCTTCGATAGCATCCATACTGGCTTAGTTAGCTACATGACTCAGGAGGATAGTGCGGCTACCCTTACGCGAGCTTCTCGAGCTATAGTCAGAAGCCCTCCGTCGCTGCGCTATGAGAAGAGATCCCTAGGAGTTCTTCTCTTTACCTTCTTGGATCTATTATTCTAATTTCTATTTCTATACCAGTAAATGGGCTTGCTTGATAGAAACCTAAAGTAGCTACATCCAGCTCTATGAATCAAATCCCTCCTTATATCACTAGAAGAGATACAGGAAGGAATAATAGCCAAGAGGGAATGAATTCATTTCATTTCAAAATCCCAAAGAAGTCAGAAACAGACGCTGAAGGATCAGCTGAAGCAGAAGAATAATAGAAAGCTGAAGCAGCTAAAGCATCCGCAGAAGAGGAAACCATTGTTGATCCTATGGGGTAGGAAGCCCCAAGCCAACCCTCCCCAAGGAGAAGTCAAGATCCGGGAAGAGGGGATCCGGAATAGAACCTGCCTCTCCGCTAGGCACTTGCAGTTGCCGCTCTTAGAGTAAGCGCTGCAAAGTGAGGTGCGAATGGTGTTTTTACCGGCTTTGCCTTGCTCATGCCAAACAACTCAAGCAACTTCTCCACAAACCTCCTTTGTGAAAGTGCTAAAGTCCCACTTTTCCTATCCCTTTGAATCCCCATTCCAAGGATTTTACTTGCCGGTCAAAATCTTGTACATAATCTCTCTCTCTCTTGAGTGGAATTTCCATTTCTTCCTGAATATTAGAAAAGTCCATTTTTCTTTCTGAAAGTCTCTTTGCTTCATTCCTAGCAAGCACCATTCCCAGTTCTTCTTTCATTTTGCTACCAGTTCACTAGGGATAGTTATCGAGTCGCCTATGGAGTAAGGGGAGGGGTGGGGCTTCTATGGCATGCATATCCATATTTTCATGAAGCTTATCGAGGGCAGCGTATGATCTTTCATCTGGGCGGGATTCTCATAGAAAGAGAAGCTTCGATCCCTAGGCTAGGAGAGGCTTTTGCGATCTTATAACAATGGTGTATGAAGGGGGATACCTTAAAAGAAGCTTATGTTATGATCGAACCCTTTTCTATAGAAAGAAAGTGAGTGCGCCCAGCCCATGATTAAGTTTGGAATATAACGCCACCCCCTATTTGAGTAAGGCTGAAAGCATCAGCACGCACGAAAGCAGAAGGAATCCAGACGCCGGCCAGAAAGATTTAAAGTGGCAGAATCCGTGCGTGAGAACAGATGGGGAAGGTCGAAAGCGGATCAGGAAGCCCCCGCCCGCTATGCTCTTTATCAACAACGCATTCATTCATTGAATAATCAAGCGGAGGCGGCGTATTGAAAGAGCTCCTGCCAGATCGCTACACAAGCCACCGCTCTACACCGAAACAGAGAGGAGCTGCTTATTCTACTTCTACAATTTACTACTACTGTTCATTAAGAATAAGAACGCTACGCAGAGCTTTCAACATTCGCTATGCTACGCGCTACGCGGCTCTATTCATTCCATCATTCAATACACACGGAGAAGAGAAGAGGGAAAGACCTATACTCTAATAAAAGGAGGAAAGAAAGACTTTTTATAAAAAATCCACTACCTGGCTGCTCTATGTATCAGCGCTGGAGACGTCGGTAGTCTCAAAGCCGTCCCTTCCCCCACTCTTTATTGGCTCGTTTTGTAGGAATAGAGTAGTCAAAGTAATTGCGTCTACCACTGAAGGCAGCCAAGAGTCACTCGGGGCTTTAGTACTACACTACTCAGCTCGTTATAGTCCATTAGAGTGTTTGAAATCCATGAATCCTTACTCTGTACGGAGCAGTAGGCTGGAGTTATAGTCCGTATCCGTACTGTACTACTTGCCTGGAGTAGGAAAGAGTGTTCTATCTGTTTTTTAACCAGTCACTGGTAGTGCTAGTGTTCCTTATGGTTCGCAAATAGTGACTTAGGTTTGTTTCTCTCTGTTCGCTATAGTCCATTAGTGGTCTAAAGTGAAATCCTTCTTGTCCGGTAAGCAAGCAAGGGAACCGGCTCCTTCCGTCCCTTCGTCTCGCCACAACACAAGCTGTGATATAATCTGTCTATACCTCACTCGGTTCAGTCAGATTATTCAGTAAGATATGGTTTGATGTTTGAGGCCTCGCTTCACTAACTGAAGTCGGTTCCTCGTGAACTCCGTTAGCTAGGCGAGGGTCCTTCCCCCTCCTAGTAGTCAGTCCGTTCCCTCGGGGAGAAGAAAGCCTGACTCTCGTTTAGTTCGAACGTAGCCCGCAGGAGTCAAGGGGTTGTAGGGGCTACTTCCAGAGAGAATTACGGCGAGGAGAGCTTATGGACAAAAAATGAGCATTCCGGTGGCTTTTGCCACTTATGATCAGTGTTTACAAGAGCGAGACGGTTCAATGTCTTACAATGTTCAAGCAGCATTCTTGTCGGAAGGATTTTGTAGGAGGCCCGGACACCTACCGAACATCCCTGAAGGATGGAACAACATAATGAAGAAGGCAAGGCGGCGAAGGTATGGAGGAAAATCTGGGAAGAGAACAAGGAGATCCCTGAAAAGGGAAGGCAAGGAAGTAGTAGAAATTTGGAAGAGGAGACAACCCGCTCTTGAACTTAAGACTATGCGCGTCGCGTGCTCGATCTAGCAATCTTGGACAATTGTTTTGATGAACTGTCACTAAACTAAAAAAGAAAGAAGAGAAAGAACTGGGAATTGGCGCCTACATAACTGGTTGCTTGCTTACCAAGCCATCCTGGCAAGCTAAGCTCCCCCAGTTTTATTATTATTCTTGATTTTACTTATTATTATAAAAACGACTCACTATCAAAATGAAAGACGATCGATTATCTACCCAAGAAGATAGAGAGTCCCACATACGAGAAAAGGTCACAAATAGAGTTGAACCAAGTAACATTGCAAAGGCATAATGATAGTAGGGTCGGGATATCCCCGCCCTCCGAACCGGACGTGAAGGTCTCCCCTCATCCGGCTCTCTGCAGGGGAATCTCCACTCACTGCTTCCCCTAATATCCTCCCTTTACCACATCATGGGGGTTTACAGGAGATCCCAGAGGCTCGCTCGGAAAGGCCGCTATACCATACCTTTTAACTCAACTCTACTCTAGTAGTCACTAGACTCACTATAGTAGTCCGTCCGGCTGCTCTTGCTGAAATCATTACTCTTCATTCTCCCGTGCTCTAGCAATTTCGCTCCCTAGACCACTACCATGTAGTTAGGTAGGGACAATCAATCCGTAGTGACGGGAATCTAGGAATGAATGGGGATCCCTATCAATATAAAAATGAAGAATATATAATTAGAGTTTTCTCCCTTTCTCTCACTCAATAGATGTATCTGGTCTGATACGGTACAGTACAATACGAGACGATGGAATGCAATGGGATGGATGGTAGAGGGCTGCCTGCGCCCAAAAGCGATGATTCACTTGTCCCCTTGTCCATAGGGACCTCGTGGCATACAACCGAAACGACTCCCGCTAGATAGCCGCCCCTTTCTCTCTTTTTACAGCCTCGTGGACGGACGAAAGAAGGGAAGTTACAGAACGGGGCAGTGAAGGCTCGCGAAGTAGACAGCAAGCAATAGCTTCTAAGCCCCCTAACCTTTCTATTATATTATTAATTGTTAAAGCGCTAGCGCGCCCCTTTCTCTAATAATAAGGTAAGCTTTGAAGCTGGCTGCTCTGCTATACTATACTATACTAGTTGTAGGGCGGCTAGCGTTTTACTAATATAATATCAAGTAAAGGGGACTCTATCATGATCTTACGAATCTAAAGATCTCAAAATGAAAGAACGAGCTCTTTTGCTCGCCCCTATCTCTAAAGGGGCGTAAGCACTTCACTCGCTAGGGGATGGGATTCATTCACTTGCATTCCTGCTAGCACTACAAAAAGCTCCGGTCTTAACGCCCCGACTACTGCTGTGCAGCCTTTCCTCGGGTTCGTAGAGTCGGGTTTCCCGTTTACCCACAACGGAGGACCCGCCCCCACCAGGCAGGCGGCCACGGGTCATAACGCACTCTTCGCACAACAAATCCACTTTGAAGTTTACTTATTCGCTCGGCCAATCGTCGGAATGTGTACGAGATACCATAAGGGCCCAATATCTCAATAGCACCTTTGTCTAAAGCTTCGAATGAGACTTCATATCCGAAACGCAGGAACGATCTGACTAGAAAGTCATTCAAAACTTGATCGAAGAACCAGCGTTTATTGAAGAAGCTATAGAGTCGATTACAAAAAGTACTAGTTTGAAAGGCTCGTTGGAATTGATCCGCTACGGGATTTACATTATACGCAACAGAAGCCCCTGAAGTACTAAACAGAATAGGTATTAGTTTGGTAATGGTTGGAGCAGCAAACTCGGATTCGGCAAGAATCTCATTTTTTGGTAGTACAAAGGGGGAATTGGCCCAAAAATGGGATAGGGGTCAAGACGCAGTCGGGCGCCGGCGGCTGACTCAAGTGCCCCCCGAACCGCGCGAAATGGTCGCCTATTACACGGCTCACTAACTCTGCCTGGGGTGGGGGTACCTATTATTCGTCGGCGGTCCGGCGCACCCCTACTCACTTAAAGGATGCTTCTTAATTACGAAGGAAATTCTTTCTTAATCTAGAAAGTTCCCTTTCGTTAAGCGCATCGAGCCAGGAGTGGACATCATCATCATCTGCAGACAAATCCAGATCCTGTTTCATCATTAGCTTAGCTAAAGTGGAATAGTATGACTGGCTTTCCGGAAAATGAGACGAAACCCGCTTCTACACTACATATGATATTCCATTCCGGCCCTCACTAGCTCTTCGCTTGGTTGTACAAGGAGCATGCCCGAGAGGGGGCTACTACGCTCACCGCGCACTTGCATCACCACCTGAGCTTCGCTACCGCTTGGCCCAGCTTCTACGCCTACCACGAACTTGAATCATCACGTGGCTGCTAAAGCAAGCTAAGCTTCACACGGCCCTGAGGAAGCCAAAAGACCCTCTCCTCTCACGGCCGAAGGCTCCGAAACACGTTGGAGAGCTTTTAGATCCCGCCCTAAAACGCCCATTCTCCTAGAGTTCCGAAGTGATCCTCATTCTCACCGCAGCCTTCTTAAGCTGAAAGAAAGCCGGGCAAGAATCTCATTTTTTGGTAGTACGAAGGGGAAGCAGAATCGTATCTGGCAGTGGTTCTTCGGATCGATCACAGATTTTCGGCCCCGTCGTTTGGCTTCCACTCCAGTTTACCTCTCTTGTTCTCCTCCCCCTTACACAACCGGGTGGAGGACTCATGTAAAACTTCTTCCTTTAGGTCCCCGTTCAGGAAGGCATTTTGAACATATAATTGGAACAGAGGCCAATCTCGATTCGCAGCAATAGAGAGCAGGAGACGCACAGACTTCATCTTGGCTACCGGGGCAAAGGCTTCCTCGTAATCTATCCCATATGTTTGAGTAAAGCCTTTAGCTACTAGCCTGACCTTTTCCTCCTTTCCTTTCTCCCATAAAGCTTCCCTTCACCCAGTCCCATATCCAATTAGTAGAGATCGAGATGGGGAGACTCCAAATAATACAAATGCGCATTTCCTCTCCTTAACTGACATCTTCGCATTAGAAAGACCATCTGTGGCCATTGATAACGGTATTTGACTCCTGCGTGATTTCAAAAATAATGCTTGTTTCCGGACACTAGACTCTAGTTGTTCTACCAAAGTAGCAACACGAATCATTGTGTTAGATTCTTCATTGTTAAAAAGCATTCCTAATACATGAACTATTAAGGCTTCAATAGTATATTGACCGAACTCTGAAAGCAATTCTATTTGATCCATTTCGAGGAACTTTCCCCTTAGATAATCCTTTGCATTATCCTGATTTGGCCTTATTAAGATTTTGATTATGTTGGGAACAGTCTTAAACATAGATTCCTCATCGAACAACATAGTCAGGTCCTCAATCTTCATTTGGACCTTTTTTAATTCATCTTCTGATAATGGGAGGCTTTTTTTTGAATTATGCAAAATATCGAAGACTTCTTGCTTATACTGTTCAGATTTAGTATTACCTCTTTTATTCTTCTTAATAGATTTGTTTATAGTCTTTTTAGCATTCAGAGTACTATCTTCTTCATTATTGGTACTCTTTTCTTGAGTCTGTGTACTATCATCTTGATTCAGTGTACTCTCTTCACGGATACTCTCTTCAAGGGTACTATCATCACTGGTACTATCATCACTGGTACAATCATCTTGATTCAGGGAACTATCATCTTCATTTAGGATTGATTTTGTCTTCTCTTCATCCTGGGTACCGTTCGATTGCATTTCAAAATATTTGTTGTAAAACTCTTTCCAAAATCTTATTAATTCCATTTTCATATTATCTTTTTCTAAGCTTTTTTCTATTGCTATTTCTATCCAATTATTAGGATATTGCTTTTTAGTCATGGCCTTACCTTATTTAAAATTGAATATGGAGTATTACATTGGATTTCCCTTCTAATCTTATCAGCGTTGATTCCCTTTCGCTTCGCTTCTTTGTTTATGGAATCAGGAATCTTGTCTGCTAGACTGCGGTGTCTCTACCCTGGACGCTCTGTTTCCTTTTATGACTTCCCTACAGCTATGAGAGGTTTTCGGTCAGCCGAGTCCGAATACATACCGCCAGTAGAACGGCATTGAATAGTCCCTAGATCCTTACAGTGAAGGTGAGTCTATTCAAGGGATTTCCTAAAGTGCCACAACCCAGCCATAAAAGTACGGAGGCATCCCTCCAGTTATACTCCTAGTAAATGCAACCCTCTGTTTATGGTAGAAAACAAACGTCCTTCTC
>NC_044904.1:30052133-30064633 GCF_001633185.2 Quercus lobata
AAAGGAAAGGGCGATCGAAGTTCAGTGAAGTAGGCATTACCTTTGACACACACATGGGTGCCATAGGAAAGGGAGCAAGTCCTCGTCGTCGGATTGTTAGTTGGGGTAATTTCGTGAAAGCCATCCTTCTTAATTAGGTGGAAACCAGCTCAATCTGATCTCCGGGGACGCTAGAGGATTGAACTAGCACACAGTACGTGAGCGAGTGCCTGGGATCTTTGGGTAGGTGTTCAGTGGATAGAGAGGGGTTAACAGAACAGCAATAGGAGACTATTCCCCACCTCTCTGTATTGCTAGCACAGAAGGCTCTCTCTGTTCTTACTACCTACGGGATAAAGCCAAGCCATGGCCTCCAGGGTTGGTTGTCTTACTCGAGGTTCTGCCCGCTCCATCGATATCTTTCTTACTACTTTCCTTGCCTTGGCAAAGTCTACCTGTACGTTACGATTTCAAGCCTTTCCGAACGCCCGTTAGAACTGAACTTTGAAACCGGTAGCTTTGATGCCCGACGCTTCGTCATGCCAACCTTGAGCCCCTTTATTTAGCCCTGTACTGTGGTGAAACCGGAACTTATGGCTGAGTGTTTTTAGCCGCTTTTGACTCGGAAAAGCTGTTAGCCTTTTATGCCCTACTAGCCTTTTATGCCCTAGCCTTGAAAACGATTATGCTTTCGTAATTAGTTCCAGCTTAGCTTCGTCATGCCCACCGGAAGGAACGCCTTCACTCACGCCAACAACAACAACAACCTCTGCTTAAGCAGCCTACCTTGAACCAGCGAAAGTGAAAATCACATTTCTTTGCCTGAGAGAGAAGAGCGTCAGCCCGCACGGTCCCTGTGAGCAGCGGATTGCTTCCGCGTTGAGCCCTTGGCACTGACCTTTGAGACATCGTTCCCGTAGCACCTTATACCTGACCTTGGAATGTCACTCTGCCTCACAAAGAGAGTCTCTCTGGCACTTCCGCTTCCGGGGTTGGGTCAAAGCTATCGGTCGATCTCGTGGCGAGCCTTCCCCACCTACCTTACCTGGACCACCGTTAGCCCACCAACTTCCTTTGCAACCTGAACGCCCAACAACTTCCACTTCCACTGGGACTTGACCACCAACAGGCACTGGCTCACCTCACTACGCTCCGAAAGCTTCGCCGTACTTTTCAGTTCAGCACGCCACTACTAGTTATTAAACCCCTTTGGGCATGGTCGGGGTACCTTTATCTCTCGTTATCAATTGAATCAGTCAAGAATACAATCAAGCGTTTATCGCCTTTGATCGCTCCCGGCTCGCTTTCGGGGCGAGCCTGCACTCTCGCTTCTCACTCGCCTACGAAAGAAAGCAAAAATACTAGACTCGACTTTTACACCTGCGCTTCCTCACCTGCCTCTCCACTCGTGCCTACTTTCACCAACCGTCCCCTACTCCATCCCTCTGCTTGGCTCTAGCCTTGTCCGGACCTCCACCTCTCTGAGTTCTCGCCCCCTGAGTTGCGTTCTTTGTCTCGTCCATCTGAGGCCGACGGCTAGGAAAGCATACCCTGATTGGATCGACCGAGTTCATCAGTTTCCAAAGGGGTATAAGGTGCCTGAGTTTGTTCTCTTTTCCGGTGAGGAGAAGAAGTCGACTATTGAGCATATAGCTCGGTTCTCGGTCCAGTGCGGGGAAGCTAGGTCCAAGGACTACCTCAAGTTGAGGCTCTTTGCCAACTCTCTTACTAAATCGGCCTTCCCCTGGTATATGAACATCCCTCCAAACTCTATTAAAAGTTGGTACGATCTGGAAAGCAAGTTCCATGAGCAATTCTATAGGACAGACCCAGACATTCAAGTTGCCAATTTGGCAAGATTGACTCAGCTCCAACGGTCGAATCGCGAGGTTTAGGAAGCTTTACCCAGACTAAGGGGTACGTGACTCTTACGCACTACGGGTTAGTGACTCGTTAACACTCCCCGTTCCGTGGGCTCAAGAACTCGATGCTGATGAAACTCCTGCTTTTAGCGACTCGGTTCCTATTACAGACAGGTGGCAGCTTCCCATGCAAAGCTTAATCGTTAAGTTTTGTCAATAACCGTTTTTACGCCTGGGTGGAAAGTCTAGAGCCGCTTTAGGTGGTAACCATACGGGCACCGCCTCTTGACCTCTCGTGTAAAGTATATTACTATCGTTTTACCCCACTCTCGCTTCTACGCTCCTAACGCCTAGTTGTGTAAGCCAACAAGTGAGTTTTGCTTACGTGACACAAGACAGATTGAAAGCAAAGGTAAAGCCGTCCAGTGATCAAGTAAAGGTTACGAAGTGATTAAATTGAACGTACGAGCGAAACGAAATACTTGTTTATATCAATATAGATATAAATGGAGCGAGAATCGGGAGTTGATATTGAGAAACGGAAGAAAGGCCGTGGATCCCTGATAGCCTAGTTGCTTCGAGCCTAACCCCTTGCTTGCAACAGAAACAATACCCGGAGAAAAGTTTCTACGCCTGTAAAGCCATTGCCCCTACGCCAAGCCCCGAAATAAAGAAGGAGGTTAGCCATCACGGGGAAGTGCTGTAAGTTATCTAGGATATGATAGATAAAAATGGAAGGAGCGACCCTTGGACCTATAACCTTACCTTTTTGGGGCTCACTCCTTTCCTACTCGCTTGATCTTGATGACCAAGGACTAGAAACGAAAAGCTAACTTCCAACCCTTGGAAAAACCTGATTCAAGACTTGCTGTACTCACTTTGATGTATTTTATAATATAAATTATAACTAGCTTAAGGCTTGCTAGAACTCGTAACACAGCTTATAAAGAATACAAGATAAGATCTCAAGTAAGAGTAAGAGACTTAGTCTAAGAAAGGAAAGTCATTTCGTGAAATGGGATTCGTAGCCAGCAAGCAATAGCATCCTGTTGTTATAGAAGAAATGAAATTGCATAAAAGAAATAAGGACCTCGCTCGAAAGCGAAACGAAATGGGGGACACTGTCGGGTATGCCTGACAGAGAGAATTGCTTGCAACGCAACTACAAGCCCAGATGACTAATGGAAGGAAGAGCTTCTGGCTATCGAGAAAGCCCTGCTTGAAGAAAAGGCTACTTCCTACTGCCCTACCACCAAGAACAGATTCTCGCCATCTATTTAGAGGGGGACTTCTTATGAAACAACGCAGCTCCTAGTCCGACAGTTCGCTCTGCGCCTTAAGAGAAAGAGTTCCGGCATACTACTAATTGATTATTTGGCCGTTTGGGATCGGAACAACCTGGGGAAAGTTGTCTTCCTACATAACCTACCTCCCAGACCAAGGGAAGAAGGTATCAGATCTATGTAGTTCTCGACCCCTTTTGTTAAACCAGTTCCTGTGCCTGGGATTCATTCCAGTCGGTAAAGTAATCTGGTGGATGGGGCCCGCCTCACCATTCCCCTTCTCCAAAGCAATCAAAAAAGAAAAATCACCATGAAAAAGGCCTGCCTTTCAGTACGTGAAAGAAGTTCTGCTCTTTATGTGAAGTGCTTTCTCTTTCACTGTCTTACTTTGGCCCCTCTCCTGACCGATAAAAAGATTCAATCCAGCCCCAAGCGTACCAGGGGCTACCCTGTTTACCGGATCCTAAGAGGTCTGCCCGTCCGGCGTCGGTACCTCGCATTTTGTAATTAGGGCGGCACCCCGGTTTTCTGAGTGCCACCTTCACAATAATAAGCAGGCGGCCTACCCGCTTTCCTTTCGGTCAGCTGCCCCTCAACCGCGTTAGGGGTCTTCCTCATCCATAATCCAAGGCCACTGTTTGATGGAAGTCTTTTATATTGTGGAAGGTCCCTCTACCTCATGAAATCCATATCAAATATCCGGTCTTTTGTTTTTTTCGAGAAGGTCCCATATGCGGGGATAGATGGAGGTTCTATCGGCCTCCTCGTAACTGGGCCATGGTCTTTTCCAAACATTTTTTAAAATGTCTTCCATTTCTTGCCTCGTTCGAAGGGGGGAATCGAGCCTCAAAGCATCCACGATTTCTCCGTCGCGAATCCGTCCGATATTCCCTTGTGGATCAATTTCTGCTAATCTTTCGTGTACGGCTCTAATTATTTCAGTCTTCCAAAAGCTTCGCAGTTTGTCCGAGAGAAAGTCCAAGCTCTCCTTCTGCTCGGTGTTGGGAGAACTATCAATGGATTGGTTTTCGGGAGTGGACGTGGAAGTAGATGGGGACGAAAATTGTGACGAAGGGGGGAAATAGTCTTTTTCTGTATTTTCTGAGCTTGAGGCATGATTCTCAAGAGAAGTAGAACCAGACGAGGACTCGGGGCGGGAGGAAGACTCCAAGGGAGGAAGACTTATTTCCCCGGATTCTCCGCCTGAATGGACATTCGAATTCGATCCAGAACAAGAAACATTCAAAATCAAAGTGGATAAGGCTGTTGTCACTCCTAAAAAAGCTACAATCTTTTCTAAAATGAAGAAGCGAAAGAGACAACATAAAAAGAAAACTAAAATATAAATTAGGAATAATAGAAGAAAACTCTTTTTTTTTTCGAAAGTAGAATTCGATAAATTATAGTTAAAATTAGAACAAGCACGAATAAAGGAAGGATAAATTCTGGGGTGGTCATTATAGCGGTTCCTTCTGATCCTAGAAAACGTCCGAAAAAACCTGCTACGGAACTACCGAGCTGAGGTATAAGGATCAATCTGACAAAATTGACCATATTAAGATTTTTGATTTAGGATCGCAATTTCCTGCTCCGTCTTTGCCAATAGTGATATCCTAATTCAGCTACCTCCCCCACTCATCAAGGCATAACATAATAAACGAGACTATTGCCAAGGGGGACCGGGGAACGCTCTGCCCCATCACCTACAAAAGGATCCGTTATTGGAGTGCGGCGCTTCTCAGGGCACTCTGAGTCAGAGGTACCCCGCCGGGGCGATCCAGTCATCACCCGGAGTGAAAGTTCGATCCATTAGGTTCTTCGATTTGTTCGGAAAAGAAACGAGAGACAAGAAAACATCTTTGATTACGATTAAAAGGAACAATCTCAAATAAACCAAGATCCAATTTCGGGTCATTTCTTGGTGAACATAATCTGCCATAATCTCTTCGATCCCTTCATTTATGTGCCAAAATAAAGAGAGATTTGGTAGGAAAGTGGAAGAGACTTTTTTGTATATGATAATCAAAGGGAGTGGAAAAGCTGCAGTAATTCTTTGGAAAAGCCCGGCTCTCTTTGTCTTCGAGCTTTCATTCCTCAATCCACTCTTTCGTTCCTTCATATACCCCCCCACCAATAGATAGAGACAAATAGGAATAACCGAACCACGTCTACAAAATGCCAGTACCATGCAGCTGCTTCAAAGCCAACGTGATGCTCCTTGGTCAGATGACCAAGATATTGGCGAATACCACATATGATCAAGAAAAGAGTACCTATAATCACATGAAAACCATGAAAGCCAGTTGCTAAGAAAAAGGTAGAACCATAAATACTATCCGAAATAGTGAAGGGTGCTTGATAATATTCCATTCCTTGAAAGCCAGTGAATACTAGAGCCAGTGAAACGGTAGCTACTAAAGCATAAACTGCCCGTTTTTCCTTCCCCGCGAGTATAGCATGATGAGCCCAAGTTACGGCAGCTCCGGATGAAAGGAGAATAGGGGTATTAAGAAAAGGGATTTCCCAAGGATCTAAAACCCAAATCCCTTTTGGGGGCCAAATACCTCCGATCTCTACCGCAGGTGCCAAAGAAGAATGAGAAGAAGCCCAAAAAAAAGCAAAAAGGAACATAACCTCCGATACGATAAACAGAATAAAACCATATCGAAGTCCTAATTGTACGACTTTGGTATGATGTCCTTCCAACGTGGATTCACGTAGAACATCGCGCCACCATACGAACATGGTATATAGGAGAAATATGAGGCCCAAACTGAGAAGTGTTGCACCCCCTTGAAATGGGTGCATGTACATCACACCTCCTACGGTGGTTGCCAAAGCTCCGAGTGAACCCGAAATAGGCCATGGACTTGGATCTACCAAATGATAAGAATGCCTCTGAGATTCAATCATAAACCACTTTGCCTCGGTTGTATGTAAACCCCCCTTCACCCCCACCCCCTAAAGTGGTAAAGAAGGGCTCTTTGGGGTCTCAATTTCTTTCTATCTGACAGGACAAACAAATAGGAAGGGATGGTTCTTTCATTGCATTGATAGAAGTGTCTAAGTAGAAAAAGATCTCTCTATTACTTTGAGAAGAGAATCGTTGGTTTGACCGACGAACTACGTGGGAAAATGGACCTTCTTTCTTTGATTTTCAGCAAGCATTTTTGGAAAGTCACAATTCTATTCAGTTCGGTTTCGGAAAACTTGCAGGTCGCGGATTAGTGCGTTCTGCGCCGCCGGCGGCCTAAAATCAAAGGCGGCGCGGGTTGATCTCTCTGGTTGAGGCTGCATTCATTTATTCAACTTGACACGTGTGAAGGGCTTACTCTCCTAGTGGCTCGGCTTGGTCTTGCTCCCTTCCCGCACTATTCCTCCCCACTAAAAAGAGCGATTGATAATCTCGATAACCTTTCTGAACGTCCGTCTTTGCGGGGCGATTTGAAAAGGGGTATATCTTTCTTGTAGTGCCTTTCATTCCACTATTCTGATCGAGAAAGAATCTCTTCCGAACGACCAAGTCATAATGAGATTAAAAAACGAGGCTTCCTTGGCCGTGTGGAACATGGATTAGCATTATGTCATTCTTACAAGCGATCCCCCATCCAGGATTGGAAGAAGTGCTATATGAGGACTTCGAGATCAAATAGAATATGTTTCTTTCCATTCCGCGTGAGCCACTTATTTCTCCGAAACAAGAGATCAAAGTGATTTTCCTCCTTTTTCCCAATAAGTCGACGGCGTTACACCATTGGGATACTTCGAATAAACTAGAGTACATATAGGATACACCGGTGCTAAAACCTTTTCTCAAGATATCTTCCAAACTGTTGGGGTCGTTGCTCCGGATGTTGTTCCCCCGGTGTGAAACCAGTTGGTTTCGTAGTTTTAGAATTCTGCTGATCCCAAGTATTCCATCTCCATCATTGCATATGGGAATATAGAAAGTAAAGAAGAAAAGGCATGACCAGAAGAATTGTGTGAAATAAGTGAATTTATCCAGTTGAGGCATTCTTGATTGAGATAAAATGATTCCCTCCAGACAGCTTAACTCCGTCAAGCCTGTAGGAGTAGTGAAGAATTCTAGTGAGTTGTGTTGTGGTTGGTTGTTGACCAACAGAAAGGCATGGGAGAAAGAAAGCACCAGAATAACTTATCATTTCCGGATTGACTGGGCAAAGGCGAGAGAGATAGATTCAGAAGAAGAATGAGGCCTTCGCGTAAAAGTCATTAAAAAAGTAGGAAGGCTGATAAAGAACTTGTTTCTCATAATAGTAGACTAGTATAAGCCCCAGCCATTCGATCGATCAAATGATGCTCTGCTCCCTTATGAGACTAATTGTGTCTTGTAGTGGTAGAACCTGGTGAACCGGGCGTATAGGGATATCATTGAGCGACCAACATCATAAGGAACGACATCGCACGCTCGTTCGACTATGATATTACGTTTGCTTACTTACGAGATTTAGGTCGGCGAAATCTCAGTCGTAAGGCGTGCTGTTAGAAAACTAGAAATCTTATCTACGATCACGGATCCACGACCATCCTTGCTTCAGGCATATCATTCAAAGACGGGAAGCTTCTTTGCTTTCTATATATTTCTTTTCTTTCCTCCTCTCTCTTAAGAAAGGGCATTGTGTCAGAGAAGAAATTGGATTTAGATTCTGTACTAAGGTAGACTGAACACCAAAAAAATCTATCCAAAGTATGAATGAGAGAAAGAGTACACTGAAGACTGACTATACCGCCCGGAGCTCTACTGAATCCAATGGCTTGAAGGCTTCAAGAGTGAGGAAAGGTTCTTAGCCACCGGGGACCGGCTTTCGTTAAAGCACCTTTGGGCGATGGCCGATCTCTCACTTGACTTGAAGATAAAGAGCCACTGTGATTATATAATTCATTTTGAAAGAGAAAGAACAACTATTTAAGTAAACCTTAGCAAGTCCGTTCGATCAGAGCCTGGACCTATGCTTTGGTCAATAGTAAAGATGATGCCAAGAAAAAGGAAGCGGTACATTACAACAGTAACCTGCTCGTTAACAAGGCAAGCCCTTCGATCGACAATCTTCATTGCCTCTTTCCGACCTTCGCTTTTGAACGAACTCTTTCTTCTCGAGCTTATGATCACTAGTTGGCCTCTCCATAGGTATAGCCAGCCAGAAAGCCGAGCCCGCAGGAACCAGGCTTTTGCCAATAAGTCGAGCCATAAAACCCATTTCAAAGTTATCCTGTTGGTCCATGGTCTGTTCCCGCCTCTGGTCCCCTGCCAAAGCAACCGCCTTTCCCCCTATCCTTTAAAGCCGGTACCAAACCTACTCGTCTGCTTTCTTGTCCCTCTAATGCTAACTAGTTTTAGGCTTCATAACCACCACCGTCATCTCTGTCCTGAGTCTACTTCCCCTTCAAGTGCCTATAGCCTATATCTGAATCATTCATTCCCGTAGCAGAGCAGTACGCTTGTCACTATTCTTTCCGTGCTTTATCACTCTTGTTAGCTGCTCGTTAGCTAGCAAATCCGCTATGGTCTATGGTCTCCTAATAAGCGTACTACCTAGAAAGCTCAGTAATTGGAAAAGAAACAGAACTAGAACAAGAAAGCGGTGGGTTTCGGGCTTGCGAGTGCCTATCTATTCTAACTTCCTACTAGCTAGTGGAGCGAGTATTACATAACCTTGACTGATAAGGAGAGGAGTACTGAACATTAAGCTAAAGAGGAGTCTATGCATGTCGAGCAGAGATAAGACCAGTGCGAGATATGAGATCGAGAGCATACTAGCACAGTTATAGAACATAACCGCGAGGTGCAACCTCTATTCCAAGAAAAGACTGAAGAGGTCCAAGATCCTTCATATCTTAAAGGCCAGCTGATCCTTAAGAAAAGAAACGAAATGGCATCAGCCAGAGATAATAAATCGACATATACCAAGCACTAGGCGCTAACAGACAAAGGCGCTAACAGGACAAAAAACAAGCTTCGAACGAGAATGAAAAGATCGAGAGTACGTTCAGTGGTTGTTGAGTTGTCTTGGCCTACTGAATAGAGAGTTGAATTGACTAAGCGCCCCGTTTGCTGGGCCTACAGAGAGAGAGTTACGTGTAGTCAACTCGGTGGGGTATTCTCAATCGGCGAAGCCTCGCTACAGTCACAGCTACAACAGCTAACAACAGAGCGGATATCACGCAGCGGATATATCGGTTGTTAACATCGGGTGCTAAAAGAAAGCAACACGAATTCTCTTATATAACGAGATCATATTATCTTACATAACCAGCGACAGGGGTCTCTGGCTTGAAAGACGACACTGCCTGTGATACAAGAAGGCGCTCGTTGATGGCGCGAGGAGGAATGGCCAGCCAGCCCCCTACCTACACAGAAGGGAAGGAGATCCACCACGCCAGCGCGCATCGCTAGCTCAATGAAAGGCAACCTACTACTTTCTTCCTGATGCCTTAATTGCGTATATAATATAGTTGTGTCCCCGCTCTTCCCTCTTTCTAGTGTTTGGATCTCGGATCGAACAATCACGGCCCAGAGTGCTCATTGAGCCGGTAACCGTTGGTCTAGTAGCGCCGCCCCTAACTCTTGATCGGAGGAAGCAGCACCAGTAGGGGAGATAAAGTGAGATTAATGTAATAGGATTTGAACCCACTTTTGGAAAAGAATAAATCGAATGCGCCAATGTCAATGCATTTGACCAACCGATTGAGAGATTGGATTAATTAAGCCCCTTAGAGATTCACTAAACGGGAAGGCAGATGCGACCAATTCAATTCGACCGCTTGGAAGGCATGAAAATATAAAGCACGGCGGCACCGCTAATGGAAGAGCAAGACAAATAGTCAGACTTTTTGTATGAGATGGCTTGGCTTAAACCTTGCCTTTCTGGCTGCTAGGGGAAGAGCGTAGGAAGTATAGAATGTCTTTCCCGCTCTTATGATTGGCCATTCCCCTCCTTACCCCGCTGGTATCTCTTTAAGGATTGATGCTTTTCCTATCCAATATGAGCTAGTTAGTTAGTAGTTGGCATTCCTATCCTAGTAGGAAGGTTCTAACAAGATAGTACGGATAGTCAAAGGGATGGAAGCCCGCTTTTCATTCCTTTTTTATATTTAGTTATCCTGCGCTATTCCTAAATCAGGATCGTGAACCTATCTATTTCCCTTCTATTGACCTAGTTTTCTTGTGAGAATATCATATAGTGAGGGTGCAGTGTAGGGATGCTCGACTGGTTGATGACCTGAACTCAATCTTCATGTGAGAGCTGCTTGAAAGATAACAGATTAGTCTCTATCCCAAAAGTGGGGCTCTGGAGGTGAAGCCAACTTTCAGTCCGATTGATCATGACGAGCGGGGGAAGTGAACTGACAGTCGACTAGACTTAGCGAGAGAGGGACTGATTAAAGCTCACTATCTGCCTGCTCTTTCAGTCAATAGTCCAAGGTAATAGGCTCGGGCCCATGGGCTTATTTTATAAGTCGGGTAGGCATGTTCCGTTCCGTAGTCGAACCCTTGGTGAGATGGAGAGATCAGTCCGAGAGGTAGCTTTTCTCACTCAATCAACGTGTCTGGTACGATTTGTAAGGGAGAAATTGTTCTTTGTTCAAGCGTACACTGATTCTAAGATGTTCATGAACATAGGAGCCCCCTGGGTTCAAGATCTCATATCAATCTTCGACTGCTGGGAAAGAATTGGGGTGCGGCAGGAAGAAATGGAATTCGAGAAGTATAAACTGGTCTTCCCAACTGCTGAATAGAATCCTCACTGGGTGGCACTGAAGTTCGGTTTCGATCAAGACATCCCAACAACTGACTAAAGAGGGGGAGTCATGCGGCAGTTCAATCGATGACAGAGGTCCTTTTCCAGCAACTCTCTATTTGAAAGCCCCTACTCCCATAAAGAAAGAATGCGCAGGAGAGGACTGAGCTCGGCTCAATATGGGCACTGGTGGGTCAGCTTCAACAGGGAGCGCACAGCCATACACGAATCACTTTAAATACAAGAAGCCGAGAACCCAATCGTGTCACTAGAGCCAGGATAGGCAGGGCGCCTTCATCAGCTACGGGCACCAACTGACTCACATAGGGCACAGTATCAACGGCTCCCGAGAGGGGTCAGATTTCAAAAACTTCTATCGGCGGCAGTAGACCAGTCACAATCCGGGAATGTCACACAACAACTGCTACCTCAAGTGCAGGCAACATTGCTTCAGAGCAAGTTACTATATTACGGGAATCATCCTCTGGTCGTCGTGTTAAGCAAATCGCCAGCAAGCCCAAAAGTCTGGCTGTTACAGTACCCAGAGACTCAGGTGATGGGGAGAGAAGTCAAGCACAGAGGCACTATAGAGAGAAAGGGGGGAAAACATCCTTGGTGGAATGTCCCCAGCCAGGGAAAAGAAAAGCTGTGACTGGCTTGAGGGGTGGTAGTGAACTGGGGAAGCAAGCAGAGACTACAAGTGCGAACTCAGAACACTTGGAAGAATGGACTGCACTTATGGAAAAGAGTAGAGAGATAACTCAGAAGAGACTGAAAAGGGAAGGGAAAAGATAGTCAAAAGAATTGTGAGGCTTAATTATGAAGGGGCACAGTGCGAGTCTAGAGAAGAGAGTCTCCGGGGAGAAGTCATATCTCTTTGTGACCAAACGGAGAGGTCCTCCACAAGCTCTACCCCGAGTACTTCGACGCCGTTTACCAGGCGCCTCACTGAAAGGTGATACTCCAGGAGAAAGTCGTGGATAAGAAAGATTTGCAGTTTCAGAAGCGAAAATTCTGGCAGCTGTACATCGCTATACTCGGAAGATCACGGCAGTCACCCCCCTTTCGGTGCCCAGACATAGAATGAATGTGTAGGGGCGGTGACAGCACTGACTGAGGCTGGTTTCAGCGCATACCACTTGAGGGCCATCTTGATGCAACTGACAGAGGACTTTGAAGAGCTGCTGAAACAGGCAGAGGAGAAATACAGCCCCCTGCAAAGAGCCATCGAAGAAAAGTTGGGCCCGAACTCGCCGAGAAAGAAGGCAAAAGGGCTAAGTTGTCCACGTCGGTCACTCAGCTTGAACGGATAAAGCGGCGCTTTGGAGAATGCATTAAACTTAAACAAAGTGAAGACGGCCTTAGCTTCTCAACAGAAATAACTGGCTGATATAACCGCTGAGGTGGCTCTGATCGAACTTCAGTATGGAGTATCCAACCTCCACTCGACGGCTGAAGCTTGACATGTACGAAAACAATCAATCCCTGAAAGAGGAACTGGGATCATTCTCTTCTGTACTGTAACTGGCTTTCCCACTGTCATTTATCCAAAAATATCAATGAAACTTACTTTTTTTTTCATTTCCTTTTCTTTGAATTTTTCACTAGGTTACTTA